>NC_083653.1:916388-1046388 GCF_963576545.1 Limanda limanda
ATCTCCAGTTTGTCTCCTGACTTTCTACAGATGGAAAATAATAATTAGCAGATTACTTGCTAATGGAAATAATCATAAGTTGAAGCCGTTTTGTAGCTGAAACATGAAACAGATACCTGGCGCCCATTGGACGTTACAAGCTGTCAATCACACTGTGGAATCCACCCCCCCCCCCCCCATGGCCTATCTAAATGATCATAATTCACTAAATGAACAGCAGCAGAAGAGTTGGAACTAGAGACTGAGACAGAAACTTACTGAGTCGCCCCCTGGTGGTCACCACACAGAAGACAGGTTTCAGACACTTCTGCATCAGCTTCACTTTCTACAAACATTCTATCTGTGGCCTAACAGAACATTTAATGGTTTCAGCTCGTCAGTGCCCCCTGGTGGTGAATCAGAGGTTACAGATCCTCCTAACAGACTTCATGATGAATCCAGTTGAATCCAGTGGAGGTTGTGGTCCCCTGAGGATGAACCCTGGGGTCAGACTCCTCTGTTCAAAGCCCAGTGTGAACTTCAGAAGTCTTCCTCTCTCTCTCCCTCCGAGCACCGGGCCGGGGGACGACCTGAGGAGGACAGAGGACAGAAGAGCCGGCGCTGCCAGAATACTGAGCGGCTTCCCCCCCCGAGCGGAGCGGCGGTGGCGTGCACGTCATGTGACACAGCGACTCAACCTCATCAAACCTCACCAGCAGATTCCTCTGGTGGGAGTCTGAAGGTTTAAAGACAATCATCAGGATTCGAATGTGGTTGGAACCAATAAAGACTTTTTATGGTATCGCATCACAAGGGAACATAAATACAGGATATAAACTTTAATATCAATTCATCATCAGGAACAACAACTTGTAATGAAACACAGGCTGAGGAGCTTCGGAGACTTCCTGTCTCGTTGGGCGCTGACAGAGCTGGAAATCCTCCAGGAGAGAGAAGGTGACAGAGCGCTATCAGCTCGTCTTTGAGTCACAAGAGCATGAGGTCACCGTGACCTTGACTATTGACCTTGGTCAAGGTGCTCATCTTTGAGTCCAAGTGAAAGTTTGTCCCTGGAGACGTCCACTTCCCTCCCAGTTTATCCCTGAAGCTCCAGGTTACATCGTTGGTGAATCTCAAATCTAATCATGTTTCAACTTCCAGTGAAAAAGCTGCTTCAGGAAACTTCTCGTCCGAACCTCGAGCTGAAGGATTTTCCAAAGAGAAATACTACAGCCGTGTTTTATCACAAACTCACCCTGAAACCAGAACACAGTGGCGCTGCCTGTTGCCGTGGAGACGGAGCGACTCTCTCCTCTGCAGTTCGGATTGAAAAGGACTCACAACATGTAAAGTTATTCAGGGTGAGGAGACAGAAGTCATCACGGACTCTCTGGATGAAATGTTAGATTATGGCCGAGAGGTGAGAGAATTATAAACACTTTAACCTTCAGGACCTGGGACCTCAAATCATAACTGGACGCTGGAATTTCATATATTTAAATGGAAGTGCTCATTGATCAGTGTGTTGCGGCGTCGTCTCCTCATCAGGACTCGTAGTTTCTCAGGTCGGCTCCAGAACTCAACTTTAAATTAAACAGGTCATTTGTATTTATAAATGCACGAAACACCAGTTAGTCATAGAATCCTGGATGATGAGAAAAAGTCTAATCACACAAACGTAATGGAGCATAAACCTGGAACCAGTTCATTAGGTCTGGTCAAGCTGGTTGGACTCATCGCTTCACTCTCACTTTATCTTAGTCCCGTTTCTACTGAAATGTCCCAGGAACGTTTTCCAGTGAAGCTCCGGCTCCTGCAGCCGAGGAGCTCGACTCCATGTGAAGACCTGACGAGTTCCTGACGAGTTCCTGACGAGTTCCTGACGAGCTTCTGATCTCCTGTGGTGGATCTGCAGCTCTCCATAGAAACAACAGGTCTGAAGGACGACAGCCTGTTGACCTCTGGGCTCTTCACTTCTGTTAAAGGTCAAGTTCTGAACCCATCATCCACGTCAAAGAGGGAATAAACATTCTGCTGCTCCCTG
Organism: Limanda limanda; assembly: GCF_963576545.1. Taxonomy (NCBI): domain Eukaryota; kingdom Metazoa; phylum Chordata; class Actinopteri; order Pleuronectiformes; family Pleuronectidae; genus Limanda; species Limanda limanda. The sequence goes on from NC_083653.1 coordinate 918,412, forward strand.
ACCTTCTCTCCAGTTCCCCTGCTCCTCTCCTCTCGTGCTGAGGAAGCTCTTCTCACCACTCCACCCCTCATTAGTTCTGCTCCACACATGAAGCAGCTCTGATGATGAGGTGCATGTTGCACGAGGAGCAGCGAGCAGCAGCACGCTCCACGATTCATGTTCCTCACAGAACACAGAGCTGCAGTGGACATGGAACTAATGCAAACCATCAGTCACGGTTCCTCTGCAGCTCTGAGCCCAGGAGATACGTGCTGTCAGGGACCATCTGCAGCTCAGGGGAGTGTTTCTTCTGCTGGGCGACGCACACGTAAGATGCTTTGTCAACCTCTTCGTGAGGAATCATGTCCAAGTGCAATAAATCAGATTAGCACCACCGCAAAACTCAAGATGAAACATAAATGTATGAGATTAATCCATCAACCGATCCATGACGAGTTATCAACTGAGACTGAAGACATTTACACATCTGAACAGGGGTTTGTCTGGAAGAACACAAATATCTCAGGATGAAGAAGAGCAGTCAGGAGGAAACAGGAGGAGATTCCAGAGACGAAATAATTAAGACTTTAATTGCAGAAACTGGAAAGCACTCGACACATGAAGTTTTTAACCTCGGCTGGTTTATGTCTAATGTCCCCAGCCGCTCGGAGCTGTCTACTCAGGAAACCTCAGACTGGGACCACGGGCTTGGAACACTCACATGTATTTACACTTCCTGATTCCAGATTCAACCGAGGCACCGCTGCAACCATCTCAGCCCCCCCCCCGGTCTGTGACCAACTCCTGCCGGAGCTCTTCTTCCTGTGAAGCTGCAATAAAAGAAAGAAAACCTTTATAGATCTAGAATGTCACTCAGTGGAGTTCAAACCTCCACCGAGGCCCAAGAGACTCTTTCACTTCGAGCTGCACCGAATGACGCAGGCTCATACATATCAGTCGCATCCGCCCACAACAGTCATCATCTCTTTCCGGCCCCACGCTCCTTCCTCTTCCAGAGTTTTGTTGAGATGCTTCAGCAGTTTCTGCCTCATCCTGATAACAAACCACCGAGCCAACAGAAAGCTGCGAGAACCAAACCTCCACGGGGAAGATGGATGAATTCTCCTCATTTCAAAAGCTGTTAATCACGATTGTCCCTCGTTGGACAGTTTCCCCTGAACGTCGACAGGAAAACAACAGGTTCAGAAAACAGATCTGAGACGATTGTGTGGTTCAGACACTGACACACAACAGTTGTGAGCTAATGGAGTTACACAACCGGACGCTCCGGCCGACTCACAGAGAAAAACGACTCAATTAGCCGACAGCTTGTAGGAAGAGAAACGTCAAAGCCTGATGGATTCTGTAACGAGCTCAAAGACAAAGACACATTCATCATAATCCAGGAGTGTGTGTGTGTGTGTGTGTGGGGGGGGGGGGTGTTGCTCATTCCAACAGGTGCAGGTGAGCACCAGCTGCTGGAGGAAGAGACTCCACGGAGCAGCAGGAAGAAGACGACTCAGGCTGCACTTTGCAAAGCAACAGAAGCTGATGCTCATCAGCAAACAGCTTTCAAAGAACCAGGGACTCAGATTCTGTAGAGAAACACAACAACTACATCATCTGAAACAACACACGTGCAACAGATAAGAACACAACAACCTTCTTCTTCTACCGATTTGCCTCAAACACCCGAGGCTGCAGGATGAGATTCATGTAATAATTATCAGAACAACTCAGGTGAAAACACAACATGTTGATCACAGATGAAGTTTTGCAGCTCGTCCTGAAGAAACTCTTCACAGGTCGAGAGACAGAGACACACTCTGAATGTTTCTCTTCATTAAAACATTCACAACAAACAAATCTGCTCCGATTATAAAACGATTAAGAGACTTTCTGCTGTAAATCTCAAAAAATCACAAAACCAACGTTCAGGACAGAAAACAACACAACAAACATATGGTGTTGTCAGCGCCTCATTATTTCTAAACTAAACAAATGTGCTTTGGTGCTTTTACAAACCTCATCAAGGAGCCGTCCCACTAAACACCTCGGCTCCTCAGCTGCTTTTATTCTCCAGGTTTAATTTATGTGTCTGCAAACATTGTTGTTGCTCCGCCTCCAGGGTCACAGAGACAAAGACAGGGAATACTGATGCCATGCAAATCAGATTCATTCTACATTATTCATCCCTCCTCCCCTGGAGCCAGAGTCCTGTCCTGGTTCTGGTGAGGAGCAGTCGGGTCGTTGACCTTTGCCAACAATCATCATGATAACGTTTCAAGAGTCAGATTTTTTAGTGCGTGGAAATCTTTACCTGAAAAGTGGAGAAAAAAATGAAATGTAGAGAATCTGAGACATGTAGAGAATAAAGATGTGAAGGGAACTCTCAGACTTCAGCAGGTTCTAAAGGAAACATGTCTCCTGAGCAGAAGATCATTATTAATATGTTCCACTCACAGATCTGCTCGTTAATCTTCCCCTGCTTCACGCGGAGCAGAGAAACCACGACAAGCAACATGATGACTCACAATGTTTACAGGGAAATATAATAACCCTCAGAAGACCTGGTTCCGTGTGGCAGCGGTTTCCTGCTGGAGCGATTATTATTATTATAAAGAGATTAACTGGGATTTAGTTCCCGTTTCACATTTATTCTCTTTTCAATTTTCTCCGACGTGCTGGAGACCGAGGATCAAGTGCAGAGAGGAAACTGAGTTGGATGAGAGTCATCACTTACTGCCACTCAAACAGAAATCTATGGAGCTGTGGATTTTTTGCATTCGCAGAAACAAAATCAGATGTTGGTTGATGATGGAAACTTCTGATTAACTTCTGTAACTTCATATCCTGTGAGTTCAGTCCAGAGCCAGCAGAGCAGAGCAGAGCAGAGGAGAATGACCCGGGTGGTTTAGTGGTTTTAATTATTACTGCAACTCCGGTGAAGCCACATTCGATTCAGTCCAGGGAAGCTGAAGATCTCAGACACTGTTTCTCCTGGATTCTACTTTGTTCACCGATGCAGTAAATGAGACGAGGGACAAAAAGAGTTTGATCTGAAACGTCTCAGAGTCTGAACTCAATACGAGCATCGGATAAAGAGTTTGGATCAATATCACAACTCAATGACTGAGAGTTATGAGATTAGTAAAAGTCCCTCGAGCTTCTTTAAACACTTTGACAGTTTGACACGTGACCTCTCTGACTGTAACCATGACGATCTGAACCATGTTCACATTCTGCTCTGTATTAATAAGCTGTGGTCAGGTGTCGACGGATGGAAGCAGAATCACCAGATAATCACTCCCATGTTTATTGGGGGCTCATCAGTGTTTCCCACTAATTATGCATATTGCACTTTGACACTGTTCACTGTTTTGCATTTCACTTTTTACTTCACTTTTTATATCTTTTATATATTTTTATATAGATATGGTTATGTCTAAATAAATGCTGCCTTGTATAAATATTAGAAATAGTGAGTAAATATATATTGTTTTTTTATTATTATTATTGTTTTCTTATCTGTGGTGTATTTATTGTGTTTTTATGTTTCTATGTTCATTGTATGCACCAATAACCAGAGCAAATTCCAGGTAGGTGTAAACCTACTTGGCAATAAATACCTTCTGATTCTGATTCTGATTCTGATTCTGATTCTGATGATCCAGACACGACTCAGACCAGATGAACCAGCTCCTCATTAAAGCTTCTCAGTGAGAATCATCAGGAACCTGGAGACCAGTTCTGACGGATATGGATCGACAGCTGGTGGTTCGATCCCCTCGAGTGAAACCAGATCAATAACCGATAGAGATGAAGACGAGTGGATGAAGACGAGTGGATGAAGACGAGTGGATGAAAGTGGATGAAGACCAGTGGATGAAGACCAGTGGATGAAGACGAGCGGATGAAGACGAGCGGATGAAGACGAGTGGATGAAGACCAGCGGATGAAGACGAGTGGATGAAGACGAGTTGATGAAGACGAGCGGATGAAGACGAGCGGATGAAGACGAGTGGATGAAGACCAGCGGATGAAGACCAGTGGATGAAGACCAGTGGATGAAGACGAGTTGATGAAGACCAGTGGATGAAGACGAGTGGATGAAGACCAGTGGATGAAGACGAGTTGATGAAGACGAGTGGATGAAGACCAGTGGATGAAAGTGGATGAAGACCAGTGGATGAAGACCAGTGGATGAAGACCAGTAGATGAAGACGAGTGGATGAAGACGAGCTTCAGAGTCCAGCTTCTATGGAGCAGATACGTTAATAAGTACAGTGGAATATAGAGATCAAACGTTTATATGGATCAAGACGTATTCGTCCTTATCTTAAAATCTGTTGTTTCCTTTCCCTCCAGTTCCTCAAGCTGCTTTCAGACGTGAAGCGAACTCTGTGTTTCCTCCGGAGTGACGTGAAGCTCAGAGGTTTGTCAGAGTCTGAACTGGGTTCGGATGCAGAGTCGACCCAGTGGAGTTACTGGTTTCATTAGTGAGCAGCTGAGGCCGATGGTCAGGATTAGGGTTGCAAAATTCCGGGAATATTCAAAGTTGGAAACTTTCCATGGGAATTAACGGGAATTAACGGGAATTAACGGGAATTAATAAACTTGAAATGTTGTGGGTAATTTATACTAACTGTATTTACCTTGTCATATACAGACATAAACGTTTTGTTGTGTCATAGGCTGATTTGAGCCCTGAGGAAACTTTGGGCACTTGACTATATGCTTCTGCATCGTTGTGTCATTCTTAACATAGGTCTTTGCACAGTATTTGCAAATGTACACAGCCTTTCCTTCTACATTGGATGGGGTGAAATGTCTCCACACATGAGAGAGTGCACGTGGCATTGTTCTGTAGAATAAGATGAGAGAAAAGTTTGTAAAAAAACACTAATGCAATGCCAGAGATATAAATAGTTAGCCAAACAATTGGAATCGTCTGTAAACATATTTTACAATTGATGGATAAATGAATGGAAATAGTCTAGATGAACAGATGAACAATCCTCAATCAGCATGCTCATATATTTTCCCAGTAATATCATGGAAACTTACCTGACTAGTCCTTCACTCTACAGCAGGCCTCAATAGCCCTGCTGTAGAGTGAAGCATGCTGGGAGTTATCTGTGCATGTGATGGAAGAATGACCAGTGGAGGGTTGGAACTCAACGTTCCATACATCTTTAAAATAGAGTTTTGAATGATGTTTTTATTGCTCAGCGTTTAATTTGCATGGTTTGTTTTTTTTCTAAATTCCCCAAATTCCCGAGCTTAATATTCTTTAATCTTTAATTAAAGATAAAACCATCTAAAGAGAAAGTGAACTCATCCGTCAGCCTCCACCTTCTCAATCCTTACTCACGTGTTCATAAAGCAGCGAGCAGGCTTCCTAACAAAGACGTTCATTCAACACATAAACATAACCAGCACCAATGATTCTCCTGCTGGAGAAGAGACGTTTTCACAGTGAAAAATCCATCAATCCAATATGAATTTAGGACCTTTCAAGACTTTTTAAAGACCTGCAGCCACTCTGGTTCATATTCCCGACAATATGATGAAGACAAAGATGTTTCAGTTCACACAACAATAAAACTGTGTCACTGACTTCCAGCAGGAATCCTCCCAGCAGCCGGGTGCAGCTCTCGTTTCCTGAGGATTGATGGACACCATCTTTTCCTCCCGTGTGTTTCCACTGATTCGCGGCTGAAGTGAAAACAAGGTTGTGATGCAAAAACTGTCAAATTAAGACGAATGACCATAAGCCGTTGATTCACAGCTTTCTAAACCAGATGACATTAATCTACCCGAGCGTGTTCACAGTCGAACCAGCAGGAGGCGACAAGCAGAGCGGCACCGGGCTGTGTGAGGTTTCAACAGATATAGTTCATCTGAAGAGGAAACAGTTACAGTAACGAGACGATTTCCATCTCAAAACAATGTGTCAGAACTGAGAGAGGCTTGGACGAGCGGTTCTCAGACTCTGCAACAGAAGTGTCCCGTCACTTCCTGTCTCCGGCTGCTGGGACGTCCTCACCTGAAAGATCCAGAGAGTTCTGTATCGTTGTAAATCTCCTGCTGCGCGTTTCATTTTCCAGAATTAACGTCTGAAACGTCAGAACCTGAAAGTGACTTTCAGGTTCTGATTTGCTCCACTAATAAAACCATCAGCAGCTGTGACCGTTTATGTCCAAAGCATCTGTTGAATGAGGACAGCGATACATCAGGTTCGATTTCCCTTTTCAATCGAGGTCAAGACTAGGGTTGCAAAATTCCGGGAATATTCCAAGTTGGAAGCTTTCCATGGGAATTAACGGGAATATACGGGAAATGTTGTGGGTAATTAACACTGAACTGTATTTACCTTGTCATATACAGACATAAATATAAACATTTTGTTGTGTCATAGGCTGATTTGAGCCCTGAGGAAACTTTGAGCACTTGACTATATGCTTCTGCATCGTTGTGTCATTCTTAACATAGGTCTTTGCACAGTATTTTCAAATGTACACAGCCTTTCCTTCTACATTGGATGAGGTGAAATGTCTCCACACATGAGATAGTGCACCTGGCATCGTTCTGTAGAATAAGATGAGAAAAAAGTTTGTAAAAAAACACTAATGCAATGCCAGAGATATAAATAGTTAGCCAAACTATTGGAATCGTCTGTAAACATATTTTACAATTGATGGATAAATGAATGGAAATAGTCTAGATGAACAGATGAACAATCCTCAATCAGCATGATAATATATTTTCCCAGTAATATCATGGAAACTTACCTGACTAGTCCTTCACTCTACAGCAGGCCTCAGTAGCCCTGCTGTAGAGTGAAGCATGCTGGGAGTTATCTGTGCATGTGATGGAAGAAATTCCCAAAATTCCCGAGCTAAACTTCCCATGGAAAGTTTCCGGAAAGTTTCTGGAAATTTACCGGAAACTTTCCGCCCCTTTGCAACCCTGGTCAAGACGCCTCCAGACGTCCTCTTCATCAGCTCAGACGTCCACAACATGTCCAGGTCTTTAAAGAGGAAACTCTTCAGACTCTTTCATCTCTCTTTAAATCCCACGAACAAACACACGCAGGAGTTTCCTCCTCTTCTCCTGCTCGGAGGATCGTGATGCACGTTCCTGTGAATCAATTCTCCCAGAGGTTCAACGCTCGTGAAATCTGGAACAGAAAAGATGCTCCAGTCAAATCTTTATTTTTTAGATTGTTTGACAGCTCGGCTTCTTCTTTGCACCTTTTAAAATAAAGAGGATGATGAGCTGCACGTTGAGGTTATTAGTCGTCATGAGATGTTTCCCAAACACCTGTCGGACCTCAGAATGATGGAAATACACTTCTCCTGATCACGTTAACAAGAGACTTCTTTCAGGAGCGTCCACTGGAAGTCTCTGTGATCTACACCAGCAGCCACCGGACAAATGGAAAATAAATTCTCCTATCAATCATAAATCATCTTCTTCTGTCGGGAAGGCGTGGATCTGCCTTTGTGAAGCATTATTTACACAATCTGCTCACGAAGCCACTTCACAGCTGATTTATGTTCTCCTGCCTTATTTCATGCTTTTCATTATGGCTTCAGTATTTCATGGTCAAGTGGTCCATGAATCCTGGACACGCCTTCTATCTCCTGGGAAACGATTTACAGGAAAATACATTTGCATAGTTTACTTTGAGTTTTGTTAAAGTTTAGCTTTTAGTTGCTGAATGCCGAATACTCAGAATGTTACAGTTGGTGGAACTTTATGATGACGCCCCCCCCCCACCACGTCCCTGTCAATCTCACGCATGATGAGACAGATTCACTTCCCCCCCCCCCGAGGCTCATTAACCACCAGCGCACGTACCAACAGTCCATTTGGATTTTTTAAAGCACCGCCTTTCCTGACTCTGCTCCCGACAGGATATGAAAGATGAGGAGATCACAGACAGTGGGGGGGGGGGCAGACACAACAGGAGCGATGGCTATCAGCTCGGCCGGGACCCCCCGCCCCCCCGCCCCAGCCCTCCTTCTCTTTCCTAAAACCAGGACCAGAGACGACTTGATCAAAATGTGTGTCATCTCGGTCAAAACCTGTCAGAACTCAACTACAGATATTTCTGATTCTGGTTTGAAAGTAAATAAACAGTAAGAGTGAAATGTCAGTTTATTGATTTGCACACGACGACACTTTTCTCTTGAATCTGTTTTTTTTAATGACCAACTTCTGCTACTTCAAAGTTTTTTAATCAGGTTTGTGAAACTTAAATACAGAAACAAATCTGAGGAACTTTCCACGTCAGCACGAGGAGACGAGTCCGTGGGATCGATTCCCTTCAGTCTCTCGTCTCGGTTTGAAGAGTTTAAACATATTATCAGATTGTACGCTGATGCTGAACAGATGTTATGGAACTGAATAATCTTAAGACCTGGATTTTCTGAAGCAACAGATTGGAAATGTTCTCTTCATCTCTCAAACTCTTCACTTCCTGTTCTGTCTCTGTCTCTGAATCTCCAAACGTCCTGGAATCATTTCATCGGTAACTTTCTTCAGCGGTGGATTAATCCACATTTGGCGAAATAAGAAATTCCAGGCATTGATAAAACATCGACTGAGAGGATAAGGTATTTTTATTGGATTTATATAATCATATGTATCCTCTGATGAGATTTGAAGGTTACGTTTCCTTGTCGATATTCCTTCCTCGTCCCTCACACATCGCAGGGCTCTGATTGGAGGATCAGTCTGGTTTCAAACCTGCTTCATGTAGGTGAGAGAGAGGGGGGGGGGGTCTTATCTGCCTGAGGACGTGAGCAGACTTCCGATCCTCCACATGTAGATGGTGAATAAGGGAAACTCCTCTGACAGCAGGAGGAGATGCTGCTCCAGGTGCCGGAGGAAGCTCGTCTGCTCCGACCCGGTCTCCAGCCGGCCCCGCACCTCCGGGTTCTGCAGGAGCTGCTCCAGGATCCAGAGCAGGCGGCAGGAGTTGTGGTACCGGTCCACGGGAAACTGGTCCAGCCTGGAGCTGTCCTCGCCCTGCGGAGAGATGAGTCAGAATCAGGAGGACAGGAAACACTGATGATCACCATGGAGACCAAACACAGGAACCCGAGAGGAACCGGAAGGACACGTCCTCTGCTCTGAGGAACCGTTCACACCTGATGTTCAGGTTCAGGACTGAACTGAAGAGTCTGAAGCTCTGAACCAGGTGTGAACGAGTCCTTCAGCATCAGGTGAGATACGCCTGCTGATCCCACAGGAAGGAGACCTGTGGGATCAGGGACACGTGGGTGAGAAACCCTGGACCACAGTGTCCTCTCAGAGACGATGATGCAACATGAAGCAAGTCCACAGCAGCAGCTTCTCCACCACAGGCACTGTGTGAAGCTGGATTGTTTTCAGATCACACACCGAGTCAAGTTCAAAGACTACAACACAATCATTAATACCACATTTTAATTATTCAAATAAAAGCTAGTAGATTCCTTCTGGCTACAATATATAAGTGTGTGTGTGTGTGTGTGTGTGAGCGCCTGCATATGGATGTCAAACATTCCTCCAGGCTAAAACCTTTAGAGAGCAGATAGAATGTGACAACACCCATTAACCCCTAACAACACACAGACACACACAGACACACACACACAGACACACACACATGTCGTACTCAACTCAAATCTGAAGTTTCCAGCGTCATTTTAAATTCTTTTTGGGCGTATTTTTCCTGCAGAGTTTTCAAATATGCTCAGACTTCTATGAGAGTGAATTAACGATATTTACACAGTTTGCTGCGTTAACTGTGGAAGCGATGGAGGGAACATGTTTCCTGAGCGCCGGGTGAGGAAGGTGGATCTGCTCCTCTTCACCACGATGATCATCTGAGCTCCTCCTCTTCACCACGATGATCATCTGAGCTCCTCCTCTTCACCACGATGATCATCTGAGCTCCTCCTCTTCACCACGATGATCATCTGAGCTCCTCCTCTTCACCACGATGATCATCTGAGCTCCTCCTCTTCACCACGATGATCATCTGAGCTCCTCCTCTTCACCACGATGATCCTCTGAGCTCCTCCTCTTCACCTCGATGATCATCTGAGCTCCTCCTCTTCACCACGATGATCATCTGAGCTCCTCCTCTTCACCACGATGATCATCTAAGCTCCTCCTCTTCACCACGATGATCATCTGAGCTCCTCCTCTTCACCATGATGATCATCTGAGCTCCTCCTCTTCACCACGATGATCATCTGAGCTCCTCCTCTTCACCAGGATGATCATCTGAGCTCCTCCTCTTCACCACGATGATCATCTGAGCTCCTCCTCTTCACCTCGATGATCATCTGAGCTCCTCCTCTTCACAACGATGATCATCTGAGCTCCTCCTCTTCACCACGATGATCATCTGAGCTCCTCCTCTTCACAACGATGATCATCTGAGCTCCTCCTCTTCACCTCGATGATCATCTGAGCTCCTCCTCTTCACCACGATGATCATCTGAGCTCCTCCTCTTCACCACGATGATCATCTGAGCTCCTCCTCTTCACCACGATGATCATCTGACCTCCTCCTCTTCACCACGATTATCATCTGAGCTCCTCCTCTTCACCAGGATGATCATCTGAGCTCCTCCTCTTCACCAGGATGATCATCTGAGCTCCTCCTCTTCACCACGATGATCATCTGAGCTCCTCCTCTTCACCACGATGATCATCTGAGCTCCTCCTCTTCACCAGGATGATCATCTGAGCTCCTCCTCTTCACCAGGAATGACCATCTGAGCTCCTCCTCTTCACCACGATGATCATCTGAGCTCCTCCTCTTCACCACGATGATCATCTGAGCTCCTCCTCTTCACCACGATGATCATCTGAGCTCCTCCTCTTCACCACGATGATCATCTGAGCTCCTCCTCTTCACCACGATGATCATCTGAGCTCCTCCTCTTCACCACGATGATCATCTGAGCTCCTCCTCTTCACCACGATGATCCTCTGAGCTCCTCCTCTTCACCTCGATGATCATCTGAGCTCCTCCTCTTCACCACGATGATCATCTGAGCTCCTCCTCTTCACCACGATGATCATCTGAGCTCCTCCTCTTCACCACAATGATCATCTGAGCTCCTCCTCTTCACCATGATGATCATCTGAGCTCCTCCTCTTCACCACGATGATCATCTGAGCTCCTCCTCTTCACCAGGATGATCATCTGAGCTCCTCCTCTTCACCAGGATGATCATCTGAGCTCCTCCTCTTCACCTCGATGATCATCTGAGCTCCTCCTCTTCACAACGATGATCATCTGAGCTCCTCCTCTTCACCACGATGATCATCTGAGCTCCTCCTCTTCACCAGGATGATCATCTGAGCTCCTCCTCTTCACCTCGATGATCATCTGAGCTCCTCCTCTTCACCACGATGATCATCTGAGCTCCTCCTCTTCACCACGATGATCATCTGAGCTCCTCCTCTTCACCACGATGATCATCTGACCTCCTCCTCTTCACCATGATTATCATCTGAGCTCCTCCTCTTCACCAGGATGATCATCTGAGCTCCTCCTCTTCACCAGGATGATCATCTGAGCTCCTCCTCTTCACCACGATGATCATCTGAGCTCCTCCTCTTCACCACGATGATCATCTGAGCTCCTCCTCTTCACCAGGATGATTATCTGAGCTCCTCCTCTTCACCAGGATGATCATCTGAGCTCCTCCTCTTCACCACGATGATCATCTGAGCTCCTCCTCTTCACCACGATGATCATCTGAGCTCCTCCTCTTCACCACGATGATCATCTGAGCTCCTCCTCTTCACCAGGATGATCATCTGAGCTCCTCCTCTTCATCACGACGATCATCTGAGCTCCTCCTCTTCACCACGATGATCATCTGAGCTCCTCCTCTTCACCACGATGATCATCTGAGCTCCTCCTCTTCACCAGGATGATCATCTGAGCTCCTCCTCTTCACCAGGATGATCATCTGAGCTCCTCCTCTTCACCACGATGATCACCTGAGCTCCTCCTTTTCACCTCGATGATCCTCTGAGCTCCTCCTCTTCACCTCGATGATCCTCTGAGCTCCTCCTCTTCACCACGATGATTCTCTGAGCTCCTCCTCTTCACCAGGATGATCATCTGAGCTCCTCCTCTTCACCTCGATGATCATCTGAGCTCCTCCTCTTCACCACGATGATCATATGAGCTCCTCCTCTTCACCACGATGATCATCTGAGCTCCTCCTCTTCACAACGATGATCATCTGAGCTCCTCCTCTTCACCTCGATGATCATCTGAGCTCCTCCTCTTCACCACGATGATCATCTGAGCTCCTCCTCTTCACCACGATGATCATCTGACCTCCTCCTCTTCACCACGATGATCATCTGACCTCCTCCTCTTCACCACGATTATCATCTGAGCTCCTCCTCTTCACCAGGATGATCATCTGAGCTCCTCCTTTTCACCAGGATGATCATCTGAGCTCCTCCTCTTCACCACGATGATCATCTGAGCTCCTCCTCTTCACCACGATGATCATCTGAGCTCCTCCTCTTCACCAGGATGATCATCTGAGCTCCTCCTCTTCACCACGATGATCATCTGAGCTCCTCCTCTTCACCACGATGATCATCTGAGCTCCTCCTCTTCACCACGATGATCATCTGAGCTCCTCCTCTTCACCAGGATGATCATCTGAGCTCCTCCTCTTCATCACGACGATCATCTGAGCTCCTCCTCTTCACCACGATGATCATCTGAGCTCCTCCTCTTCACCACGATGATCATCTGAGCTCCTCCTCTTCACCAGGATGATCATCTGAGCTCCTCCTCTTCACCAGGATGATCATCTGAGCTCCTCCTCTTCACCACGATGATCACCTGAGCTCCTCCTCTTCACCACGATGATCACCTGAGCTCCTCCTCTTCACCACGATGATCATCTGAGCTCCTCCTCTTCACCACGATGATCCTCTGAGCTCCTCCTCTTCACCTCGATGATCCTCTGAGCTCCTCCTCTTCACCTCGATGATCCTCTGAGCTCCTCCTCTTCACCACGATGATCCTCTGAGCTCCTCCTCTTCACCAGGATGATCATCTGAGCTCCTCCTCTTCACCTCGATGATCATCTGAGCTCCTCCTCTTCACCACGATGATCATATGAGCTCCTCCTCTTCACCACGATGATCACCTGAGCTCCTCCTCTTCACCACGATGATCATCTGAGCTCCTCCTCTTCACCAAGATGATCATCTGAGCTCCTCCTCTTCACCACGATGATCATCTGAGCTCCTCCTCTTCACCAGGATGATCATCTGAGCTCCTCCTCTTCACCACGATGATCATCTGAGCTCCTCCTCTTTACCACGATGATCATCTGAGCTCCTCCTCTTCACCACGATGATCCTCTGAGCTCCTCCTCTTCACCAGGATGATCATCTGAGCTCCTCCTCTTCACCACGATGATCATCTGAGCTCCTCCTCTTCACCACGATGATCATCTGAGCTCCTCCTCTTCACCACGATGATCATCTGAGCTCCTCCTCTTCACCAAGATGATCATCTGAGCTCCTCCTCTTCACCAGGATGATCATCAGAGCTCCTCCTCTTCACCACGATGATCACCTGAGCTCCTCCTCTTCACCACGATGATTATCTGAGCTCCTCCTCTTCACCAGGATGATCATCTGAGCTCCTCCTCTTCACCAGGATGATCATCTGAGCTCCTCCTCTTCACCAGGATGATCATCAGAGCTCCTCCTCTTCACCACGATGATCACCTGAGCTCCTCCTCTTCACCACGATGATCCTCTGAGCTCCTCCTCTTCACCAGGATGATCATCTGAGCTCCTCCTCTTCACCAGGATGATCATCTGAGCTCCTCCTCTTCACCACGATGATCATCTGAGCTCCTCCTCTTCACCTCGATGATCATCTGAGCTCCTCCTCTTCACCACGATGATCATCTGAGCTCCTCCTCTTCACCACGATGATCATCTGAGCTCCTCCTCTTCACCTCGATGATCATCTGAGCTCCTCCTCTTCACCACGATGATCATCTGAGCTCCTCCTCTTCACCTCGATGATCATCTGAGCTCCTCCTCTTCACCACGATGATCATCTGAGCTCCTCCTCTTCACCAGGATGATCATCTGAGCTCCTCCTCTTCACCACGATGATCATCTGAGCTCCTCCTCTTCACCACGATGATCATCTGAGCTCCTCCTCTTCACCAGGATGATCATCAGAGCTCCTCCTCTTCACCAGGATGATCATCTGAGCTCCTCCTCTTCACCAGGATGATCATCTGAGCTCCTCCTCTTCACCAGGATGATCATCAGAGCTCCTCCTCTTCACCAGGATGATCATCTGAGCTCCTCCTCTTCACCACGATGATCATCTGAGCTCCTCCTCTTCACCACGATGATCATCTGAGCTCCTCCTCTTCACCACGATGATCCTCTGAGCTCCTCCTCCTCACCAAGATGATCATCTGAGCTCCTCCTCTTCACCACGATGATCATCTGAGCTCCTCCTCTTCACCACGATGATCATCTGAGCTCCTCCTCTTCACCACGATGATCCTCTGAGCTCCTCCTCTTCACCACGATGATCATCTGAGCTCCTCCTCTTCACCACGATGATCCTCTGAGCTCCTCCTCTTCACCACGATGATCCTCTGAGCTCCTCCTCCTCACCAAGATGATCATCTGAGCTCCTCACATCACAGAAGCAGTCGGAGGATTTCTTGGCATCGTCTGACTTTCACATATTGTTTTCGGTGAATCCATTTAAAACATGAGACGCGGCTCAGGACTGGAAATTAAAATGATTTAATGAAGGATTTGTTTTGCCAAGAATGTTGTGATTTATTTCAAACATAATTTCATCCGCACTGAAGAAACATTGCATCCTATTTCCAGGCGTGGGCATTAATTAATATGCTGATTGTGTTGTTTTTACACCAGAAAAACAACTGAAGCAGGAAACAAACATTCTCTGGTTCGACTGTAATGAGATTTGAACCAGTGAAAAAACACTTCTCCTTCTGAGTCTTTGCTGCGAACACCAACCGCCTGAGGGATGATTACGACTGTTGATTCTTAAGGTCTTCATTAAATGTTCTTTTAACAATTCAACTATGTTTACTTCATAAATGTAAGGAAATATCACAGCTATAAATATAATAGCTTCCTGTCAGGCTTCCTGGAAAGAGGAAGCCGCAGATGTTGTACTTTAATCTCCAAACTGTCCGGTGCTAACATGGCCAAAGAATTTATGAAGACGTGAGCCGTGAATCAATGGGATGAGAAATCGATATCAGGAATGAGAATGTGCCGGAGCGTCCGTGAAGAACATGGAGGAGACGGAAATTAATCAAACACAAACTGCTTCACATCTGAAGACATGTCCAACCACAGAGACGCCTGAGGACAGTTCTACCAACAACAGCCTCAACACACACAAGAGAATAAAAAGCTCTGGGACAGAATCAACCTTTATTACCCATGATCCTCTGCTTCCTGACCCTGAAGAGCTGCAGCTTTAACAAACTCTGTTCAGAATTCTTCATGTTTCTCAGTTTCCTGCTGAATCTTGGAGATAAACTCTGGTTGTTAATAACTTCAGAGTGTTTCTAACTCGGGGGACCCACTCACCAGGGGGGGGGACCCACTCACCAGGGGGGTGCCCACTCACCGGGGGGGGGGGAACCCACTCAGCAGGGTCACAGAGAACAGACGCTCAGGGAGAGAAGGAGGAAACTTTCTCTTCTTCACACTCACACATCAGACTCACTCTCACCAAGCTGCTGCTTTCAGGTAGAAAAGTTTCATAGCGTTGCTTTAAAAAAATGAAATTTCTTAATAAAAAGGAAACCACATACTGAACATACATAATATTTCGATAATAGATAGTTTAACATTGCTCCAAAAGGGGATCAAGCGTGGCGCTGACAAGAAGTATCCTATAAAATCTTCTTACTTCAGTTCTATATTATTTATAAATCAATGTTCTTGTCATGAAGGAAAAAAACAACAATGCAGTCTGACGAATCCATCAAGTAAGAGCAGGAACGAACTCTGAGAGAAGATGAGACAAACAATCAACTAATCAAAGCTCAGTTTCTTTTCTTTTGTCCTGATGAAATCCCCCCCGAGGCCAGAAGCTTCTGCTACAAACCTCGAGGTCACTTCATGAGAACTGCGCCCGTGCACCACACGAAAACAACAGAATCAGTTTCTACAGCAGCAAAACCAAGATGGAAAAATTACTTCTGATGCACATTCTATAGAAATGTGATTTTTAAAACAAGTCAAGTTTCTCTCTTTCCCTTTGCCAGGGGAGGTCGGTTCTTCAGGACTCAAATAAAACAGGGAGTCAGATTAACGGATCAGAAAATGATGTCAATTGATTATTGATGCAAAGTTCTGTTTTAAATTAATTTCAAAATTCAAACATATCATATCCCGAGTTTTTTCTTTCAAAAACAAGTTAATGAGAGAGTTAATAGAAATATAAAGAAATCAACAGAAGCATCAAGCAGCTGGTGAAGCTGTGTTCATCTGTCTACAATAACTATTACTTATTAAAATAAGGTTTAATAACAGTTTCAGGTGTTTCTTTGCCGTCTCTTACCGACACTCCCACTGGATTTGACAGTTTTCCTTCACATTAGTAGTTTAAGTTTATGACTTTCAATAAAGGAGCGTCTAGCAGTGTCTGTTCAATTAATAAGTCTCTCACTAGATATTAAGATCCTAACGTTCATGGTATTATTCCATCTGCCCTCTTTGCCTGCATGTGTCTCTCCCTTTGTTCCCTGACTTTCCACATCAGCTCCTTCCTGCTCATCTGACAGAAACATGCATGTTCATATGTGCAAATTAAAAGGCGTCAGCTACCAAGGTGTCGATCTGAGACCAGGGAGCAGGTCCGACTGGATCATCACCTCAATGAGAGCGTTGGAGAGAAGAACCTGCGATGAAGCGAATCTGGACGTGAACTAACGACCTGCTGCTCTGAGTGAGAAGATGGAACCAGCAGGACTCGCTGATTGACTCGTCTGCTGGCTGGTTGGAGACCTCGGGATCGGGGGGGGCGCAGGCTGACAGCCAGAGGATCAGCTGCCTGTTATTAATCCAGACCAACGTCCTTCTCCCTCCACGCCAGAGACCGGACAGACTTTCACGTCCAGGTCAAATCACAAAGTGAAATGACTTCATCTTCAGTTTGATCTTTATCAGCTGTGATCCCGCGGAGCTCCGATGAGGCGGAGGTCGAGCAGAAGGTCATTTCATAATCGACTTTCCAGGTAAACGTGATGAGTCGTGGCTTTGAAGCTCGGCACCGGGAGACTGTGAAGAGTCTTTGAATATCTGCAGGAGGTGGAACTGGAGCTCAACTGGAGCTGTGCCCACCCTGATGATTAAAGACCACCAGAATTCCTTCAGAAATTAACTGGGATATCTCTTTGCTTTCTTCCAAACATTGTTTTGTAAAATAAAAAGCGTTTTACATTCTGCCAAATGGAGTTATACCTATATTACATTATTCTGTAAAACACTGACGTATTTCACTTTCCACCATCCTGTGGATTTGAAGACAAAACAAACCAATGATGAAAATAATTATTATTCACAATCCAACAAGAGAGTTCATCTTTCACTACAGTTCGTGAAGCCTTGTTGTTTCATCCATTTACTTATATAAATGGAGATGGAGCTTGAGTAACAACTATTTTGTAAAATAAGCAAAAATCATTTTAAACTAAGTAAATAACAAGTCTGAAAACTGACCTAAAACACTTATGACTCAATAAAGACAATAAATTAACATCAGGCTAAATAATGTTCAAGTAAAGTGACAGAGATCGAACATGTGACACAATCAATACATCGTCACTTAACTTCATCTCTGGGTTGATGCAGGAATAAGAAGCAGCTGAACGTTCTGAGTTTGGAGGATCTAAAATAAACCCTGTTAATTAGCACTGATGGGATTTGGAAATATAAAAGGCATTTTTCACCAAGTTGGGCGAGAAACTCAATTGTGGAGAAATGAGAACTCGTGGATCTGTATGCAGCTCGGAGCCGGGAGCTCCGTGACCCAGATAACATCGTCCGTATTAATCTATAGAATATTTCTAAGTTGTAATAACAGTGTCATCAGTATTTCCCAGAGCACGAGGTGATGTCTTTAAATGTGAGTTATAGAAAAGAGAGGAGCAACAGAGAGATGGAAAAGAGAGGAGCAACACAGAGTGATAGAAAAGAGAGGAGCAACAGAGAGATAGAAAAGAGAGGAGCAACAGAGAGATAGAAAAGAGAGGAGCAACACAGAGTGATAGAAAAGAGAGGAGCAACAGAGAGATAGAAAAGAGAGGAGCAACAGAGAGATAGAAAAGAGAGGAGCAACACAGAGTGATAGAAAAGAGAGGAGCAACAGAGAGATAGAAAAGAGAGGAGCAACAGAGAGATAGAAAAGAGAGGAGAAACACAGAGTGATAGAAAAGAGAGGAGCAACAGAGAGATAGAAACAGGAGCAACAGAGAGATAGAAAAGAGAGGAGCAACAGAGAGGTAGAAAAGAGAGGAGCAACAGAGAGATAGAAAAGAGAGGAGCAACAGAGAGATAGAAAAGAGAGGAGCAACAGAGAGATAGAAACAGGAGCAACAGAGAGATAGAAAAGAGAGGAGCAACAGAGAGATAGAAAATAGAGGAGAAACAGAGAGAGCGCTCACAGTGTGAGGCAGTGTTAGTGGAAAGAGAGAGAGAGAGAGAGAGAGAGAGAGAGAGAGAGACAGAGAGAGAGAGAGAGAGAGAGAGAGAGAGAGAGAGAGAGAGAGAGAGAGAGAGAGAGAGAGAGAGAGAGAGAGAACCTGACAGAGTGATAATGAAGCTCAGTGTGAAAGGCAGTAATTTACTGATCAAGGACAGAAGCTGATTTGTCGCCGCAGAGGAAAAGAAAAACCCAGTGAGTGAGTGACGTTCTGGAGGAGGTTCTCCACCACAGACCCACTGTACCACAGACCCACTGGACCACAGACCCACTGAACCACAGACCCACTGTACCACAGACCCACAGACCACAGACCCACTGTACCACAGACCCACTGGACCACAGACCCACTGTACCACAGACCCACTGTACCACAGACCCACTGTACCACAGACCCACTGTACCACAGACCCACTGGACCACAGACCCACTGGACCACAGACCCACTGTACCACAGACCCACTGTACCACAGACCCACTGGACCACAGACCCACTGGACCACAGACCCACTGTACCACAGACCCACTGTACCACAGACCCACTGTACCACAGACCCACTGGACCACAGACCCACTCCACCACAGACCCACTGGACCACAGACCCACTGGACCACAGACCACTGTACCACAGACCCACTGTACCACAGACCACAGACCCACTGCACCACAGACCCACTGGACCACAGACCCACTGCACTACAGACCCACTGTACCACAGACCCACTGGACCACAGACCCACTGTACCACAGACCACAGACCCACTGCACCACAGACCCACTGGACCACAGACCCACTGCACTACACACCACTGCACCACAGACCCACTGCACTACACACCACTGCACCACAGACCCACTGCACCACAGACCCACTGTACCACAGACCCACTGGACCACAGACCCACTGTACCACAGACCCACTGCACCACAGACCCACTGTACCACAGACCCACTGCACCACAGACCCACTGTACCACAGACCCACTGCACCACAGACCCACTGTACCACAGACCCACTGCACCACAGACCCACTGTACCACAGACCCACTGTACCACAGACCACTGTACCACGGACCCACTGTACCACAGACCCACTGTACCACAGACCACTGTACCACGGACCCACTGTACCACAGACCCACTGTACCACAGACCACTGTACCACGGACCCACTGTACCACAGACCCACTGTACCACAGACCCACTGTACCACAGACCCACTGCACCACAGACCCACTGTACCACAGACCCACTGTACCACAGACCCACTGTACCACAGACCACTGTACCACAGACCCACTGTACCACAGACCCACTGTACCACAGACCCACTGGACCACAGACCCACTGTACCACAGACCCACTGTACCACAGACCCACTGTACCACAGACCCACTGCACCACAGACCCACTGGACCACAGACCCACAGACCACTGTACCACAGACCCACTGTACCACAGACCCACTGGACCACAGACCCACAGACCCACTGTACCACAGACCCACTGTACCACAGACCCACAGACCCACTGCACCACAGACCCACTGTACCACAGACCCACAGACCCACTGCACCACAGACCCACTGTACCACAGACCCACAGACCACAGACCCACTGTACCACAGACCCACTGTACCACAGACCCACTGTACCACAGACCCACTGCACCACAGACCCACTGCACCACAGACCCACTGTACCACAGACCCACTGCACCACAGACCACAACAACAACTGGTAGATGTAACCAAGTCTTCCAGTCAACAAAGGATTCTGAGGTTCTAGAGCCACAGCAGTGGAGCTCCATGCCGCTCTCATGCTCTAAGTGCTTTCTTTGGATTTACTCTGGACCCGAGTCTGACCTCCGGTTCCATCGCTAAAGAAAACAGGGATTTATTTTAATAGTAAAGCCTAAAAAGCGTGTGTGTGCTTCACAGATGTTGTGTTACAATGCCTGGGGGTCCAGACCTTTTAGGTTAAATATCTTACACAAGAGGTCAGAGATATAAATGTCACAATGCAGAACGTCTAGAGTTCACCACACAGGAGGGATCGGTTCACTTCCTGGGAGCAGGTTGCTTTGAGACTTGTTGCTTTTGTATTTGGGGTCGAATATGAAACTCGATTATCCGCCCAGCAGTGATGAGGAGCAGGATTCCGCTCTGTGGCCTCACACAGGCCTGATGCAGCCTCATGCCAGTGCTGGTGAGAGCTGATCTGTAACGACTCCTCCTCATGGGACCACACACCTTCCTCACATCAGCCCCACGCTGCACAACAACTCCCAGGGATTGATTTTCTTGTCTGGTAGACGTGTCCTGTTGCAGTGTTTTATTTTTCCCTCCCCGACCGCATCTTTCAAGGCTGCTCACTGACAACTGGCAGGAAATCGATCCCGACTCATCTGCGTTCTGTGAGTTCATATCTCCACATCTCCCCGGCCTGGGAGGCACAGGAGCAGGTCGGTCTGTCACGCACACAAAGGAGGAAAGTCCCGTATCCACCTGGTTTGCTGTGGGTTATCTCTCCATCAGGAACCCAGGAGAAGTCCACCAGGCTGGATGAGTGCTGATCTGTTAAATGGTCTCTGAGGCAGTGACGGCTGCAGAAAGGAGCTCGGTGCT
Source organism: Limanda limanda (assembly GCF_963576545.1). NCBI lineage: Eukaryota > Metazoa > Chordata > Actinopteri > Pleuronectiformes > Pleuronectidae > Limanda > Limanda limanda. The sequence continues at coordinate 939,807 of NC_083653.1, forward strand.
GTCACGTCTGTCGGCTGGAGACGGCTGATATGACAAGAAGAGATTCCCCTGAAGACAAGAAGCCCATATTCACTGTGTTCAGCCACTCGGAGAAACTCAATGAAGAAGACGAAGGACTGAGACTCTTCTTCATCACTCGGGCTCACCTACCATCAGCGGAAGCTTCTATTTTACACTTTTACATTATTTAATTACATTGTACGCTTTTGTTGAAATAACAAAATGTACATGTTTTCATGTTTCCTTATTTAGAAAGTTTTGGATTCAATATGTTTTGTGTCAGATTCTTGAATTTATAAATTTCTAACAATTTGAGAACTATTACCATGGTTTTATTTACGTTTTAGCTTATAACAGATTGTATAACGATGTGAAGCATTTGAAGATTTTCCCATATGAAGTCATAGTAATAACAAATACCAAAACTGGAGGAACATTTCTACAGCAGAGTTCAAAGGGTTATCACATGTACAAAACACTTTGTTCCACCTTTTTGCTCGATATTAAATCAAATATAAAAATATTTAATAGCACAAGACGCTATAGAAAAGAACATGAAGTCAGATCAAAAGGCCCCATTAACTCTGCACCTACAGCTGTGAAGTCCTTGATGAACAGAACCAACGCCTCTTCACGGAGAAATTCAGATTTATTCAGATTTTAAATTATAGAGGATGTAGAACACCTACAGTAGCGTGTGTGTCTGTGGCGTGTTTGTGCTTTAATAGAGGACTTGAATCACGTCAGCGTGACAGCGACTCCACAGAGGTGTTCAGGTTCCTCTTTATCAAGTCACTTTGATCGCCCGGCCTCGTTCTCCTTCCTGGCGAGGACGCTAATGAGATTCCTGCGATCCGAGGCTGGAGGACGACTTTGATCCTCAGCTAATTGTCCTTCTTTTTTCTGCTTCTCCCCTTAATCTGATGATCGTTCTTCAGATGTGTGTCATGCACCAGCGGACAGGTGGGGGGGGGGGGTCACACCACCAAGAACAGGTCACCTCACGGAGAGGACGTCTGTCGTCCAGAGGTTGTTCCACGACGGCAACCGACCGTGACAGTGCACCGACAAATATGGACTTATGAAAACAAGCTTATTGTACAGTGTTTAAAAAAAACTATTAAAGCCCGATCAACATTTGCTTTATCAAATAATTGAGAGTTATCTATAACTGACAGATTTAAAACCGAGTGGATGGAGCGTTTTAGCCTATTTTAGCCCAAGTTTGCAAAAAAAAAAAAGGAGAAATCTTGTGGATTTCTCATTTCTTCCACTATAATTTAGAAAATTCTACAAAGTAATCAGGCCAATTCCAGCCCTTTGTTGTTCTGGATTATTAATCTTAAGGATTGTTGTCCTATTTAAAGTTACTGCAATAAAAGCATGTTAAGAAATTGATGTAAAGAATTGCTTGAGGGATTTTAATTTGAAATGGTATTATCTATGTTTAACCGCAAGATTCAAACTTACTCTACTAAAATATGAGTAATTATTCTTTAGCGAGGAGCTAAGTTGCTTTAGTTGAGGTAAATAAAGTCCTGGAACAATATTTAATGGAGTAAAGTGAGTAATTAATTGGCTCTGGAGCCGTATTGATTTTGTTGCCAGAAGAAGAAGAGCGAACACATTGTAGATTTTAATTCTCCTTGCCGACACCATGGTGTATTTAAAGTTAGGAAAGTCCGACACTTGGGGAATAAACTGGCAGACGCTTCCATCTCTGCAGCTCAGGCGAAGTTTGGATGGGAGGGTTTTGGCAGTTCTGCCTAAATTAATTTTCATCTGAGCCAAATTCCTGCTCTTCAAACGCACTTGGCGATGATGCAGATTGGTCTAAATATTGGCTTAATTAAATCTTAGCCACTCTGCTTAAGACTTCATACATCGGAGAAACCACACGAGTGTCGACGCAGCGCTCGGATGATTTAGCTTCTTTCTGAACAGATTTGTAGGTCAATCAGATTGTTACTCAGCCATAATGGCTTTGGCATTTTAGGTTGATGCCTGTGAGCTGCTGGCGGCCATTACTCAAGCTGCTTGGGAAAGTTACAGCTCACATTTATGTGGTGCACGATTACAGTGATCGTAGGTGACATTAAATAATGCTTCTGTCCAGTGAAAATGCCGAGTGAAGAGCAGCAGGAACAACAAGTTTGTTTCCACAGCCTGAAGAAACAAACCACAAGATGATCATGAAACATACATTTCTGCCACGTCTGCTCTGTAACTCGGCGCCGTGGAACTCCTCTGTGCATGTGTTCACCACAGGAAGCATGTTTTGGCCCACGTGAAGAGGAGCAGTGGAGTGGTGGCTGCAGAGTTTCAGTGTGGGAGGACGATGACAGAGAGAGACGGAGACAACAGGCGACTCCACAGCCAAGGGACCAAGGAATGATAATTAATGAAGCCATCAGCACAGATGCCACCGGAGCCGCTACACAAAAGATGTGGGAGAAAACAACATGCCTGGAAAATACAAAGTGCAGAGATAATAACAGAGGACATAGATCTACAGTCATAACTTTAAAGGGCATCAGGATCTGGAGCTCAGTTCATCTTCCATAACAGAGCAGAGGCCGTCATATCAAAGGAAAAATGTCAGCACTACAATGAAAGATATACACTAACGTTAGATATGGTTCCACTCAATCGGCTTTACAGGCACAGTTAATAAAACATCGCTCTAGAACCAGTGTGAGACAAAGGTTTAGACTGTAAATGAAGATGGACATCGTGACGCCACCTTGATCGCCCCCTAGTGGCTGGATGCAGGGCAGCTCATAAGTGCTCTGATCATCACCTTCTATAAGGACATGTTAAATAAATGCTTCTCAAAGACTGTGTGTGTTGTTTCATTCAGATCTTACGACTCTGATGCTTGTTCAAGTGTTGATGATGATATAAAAACATGGTGAAACGTTATGATTGACAGCGGATAAGTCATCATGACGCCGAACACAACAATACACAACCCCAGTGTGAGGCTGATAACAAAGAGAGATCCAGAGAGCTGATAGCCTGAGACTATGCACCTTGGACTTATTGCACCCGATATAGATAGAACTTGATTTACAAGCTTTAGTCCTCGGGCAGGTTCCCCCGGTGATATTACATTTACCAAAATAAAAGAGAAACGCAAGCTGTGGTGAATTAAAACGTCACAACAACTCAGCAGCTTCTAGAAGGAGTCGACATCAACAGATTCAGGAAACATTCATGAAGTCTGCAGCTTTAGTTTGTCCTGTCAAGGTTTTGTGTTGCTCCCTGACCGGTTGTGATCCGACGTCTTCAGGCATCGTGATGTTTTCAACGTGATAAACTTTGGAGACAGACGAGAATACAATCTGTGTAAAATAGGGCAAAACACTGTAAGATAAATATTAGATGCTCCTACATAAGCAGAACTGTTCTGTTCCCAGCTGTGATTTGTAACTCCTTCCCACAGACGATCTCTGTGAATCTCAGCTTTGTCAGCTTGTCGGCTTCGTTCTGTCCTCACCACCTCGGCTGTGTCCCTCAGGGGAAAGCAAAACCAATAACAGGCCTTCACAGGGAAACAATTGATGAGGACAGTCTTATAGGTTTGTTCCTGCTGCAGAGCTTCCTGTGAAGGAGGCTGACTCAGCTGTTAACGGAGACGTGGAGATTGTGGCTGGTGATACACGAGGAGCAGAGAGAACTAAACCATTGTCTGCCAACAATCCCTGAAACTTCCAGGTGCTGATAATGAGTCTCAGGGTAAAATCAGCCGGATTTTATTCAGACCAGCGACACTGAGAGAATTTAAACATGTTATCACCAGGTGCAGAAAACACTCCGAGTCACACGGTTCATAAACAGAGATGTTCACTTCTCAAAGTGATACATTAAATTTAAAAAAAATGTAAAAAATTACTAAAAATTTTTGAAACTAACAATTTAGTAGCACTTAAATGGGAATTACTTATAGCATTTTGTAGTTTTGCTTTATTTTTGAAGAAATTGTTCTTTCTTGATTCTTGTTGTTCTTGGTTTGTTCCCTCGGGGTTGATGTACTTATTGTGAGTCGCTTTGGATAAAAGCATCAGCTAAATGAAATGTAATGTAATGAAGCCAGGGTGGAAACAGGTTGTTTCAATAGAAGTCTGAGAAAATCTGTACATTGAAGAACCTGGAACCAAACTTCAGGTTCTTTACTTCAGATCTTCCTTCTTCTCTCAGTAGAACATCAGCTGGTGTTTCTCTGCAGCTTCCATCACACCTGATTCCCCTCCACTGGGAGAGAGGATGCTCTTTCAAAACAAGAGTCCCATTGTTCAGGGACTGATGGATTCAGAGTTCTCTCACGGTGACTCGGCTCCTTGGAAACAGCCGTTTACGAGCCGACAGACGCGGAACCTCTGACGTTGTCATGGTGACACATGTGAGAACAGGAACAAACCAGCTTTACATGAAGCCTTTTTCTTGGAAATGTCCTTGGTGTGCACAGCGGCTTCCTGCCGTCAAACACCACTCACAGGGGTAAAGCACTTCCATTTACCTCTCTGGTTCCAGGACAAATTCAGAGACATTTAGGAAACGGTTTCCTCCTGGTATGTAAAGACGACATGGGGGGGGGGGGCGGACTGAGAAAAACAATATTCCCCGAGCGCTCACTGTGGCTGCGGAGCCTCAGAATGCAGATTGAGCTGGCAACGGCCTCAAGAGGCATCGGCTGTGATGCTCATTTCCTCCGGCTGTGCCACCAGCGCTGAACCCTGCACCCCCCCCCCACAGCCAGATTTAATATCCCCAAGCCAAACTTAATATCATTAAGGGCAATCATCCCCGACCCTGGCTGGCTGGGAAACTCACCAGAGCTTCCTAATGAGACAATAACACCAGAGCTTCATGGGATGGGATTCTGAAGTGGAGCGGATTCTCATCGGTTCAATTAAGCAAATATTTCCTTTATGACATGTTGAAGGATCCTGTTCAATCGGATCTAAAATGATAAACCTTCATAGTTTAAACATTTATTCTTTGTTTACCGGGAAGCGAACGCCTCTTACGCTTCGTCAAGTTGTACGCTCGCGATGACGTCATCATTTCACATCTGGTGCAGACTGTGGTAACGACAGGAGACGGCGTCTGGGAGTTTCTCTTCACCGCTCGCAGGAGATTGTTGTTTGCATGATTCTGTTTTAATGAATTCAAGATAAGATGGTAAAATATGAACTATTTGTGTACAAGGAAGCTAAAGTTTCATAGTCACATGAGAGAAGCAGAGAGAAATGTTCTGAGTTCAATCTTTTGGATCGAATCGTTTTGTTCATTTAGAAAAACACGTCAGACTTTTGTATTTAATTAATATATAACACGATTTCAGAAGTGGTTTATCGACAGAACTTTTAACTGAGGTCGTCCAGATTTAGAGCTATCAAGCATTTTGAAGATTCTCCAGGAAATAGCATGTGAGGACCATTTATCTCCTAATCAATAGGAATAAAACTGAGTGAACTAAAATGGTCTTTGAAGCTTCTTTTTCTAACGTTTTATTGAACTACAATTCTTCACAGTTCTCCCTCTGTAGAATTAAAATTAGACCTCTGCCAGTTGGACAGATAAGAGGATGAAAGTCTGAAGATGGACGAGTTAAGTAAGAGTAAACCTGTGAATTAGCTCTAACTGCTCAGGAATGTTCCTTTCAATTTGATTCATCATAAAAAAAACCCACAAACACTAAGAATCTGAAGCTTTGAGACGAGTTTACATCAAATTAGGCTGTAAAAGGCAAATTAGTGAAGTGATTCCTATGTTTTCTCTCACCTTCCAGTAAATAGGATGAAGAGAAAGACCGAGCCAGACGCAGAACTCCCACAGTTTGCATAAAACACCGACGCTGGCACAGTGACAGCCGAGCTGCAGAGTGTTCGCCTCACCGTGGGGTTTCTGCTGCTGGATTTCATGGTGGCTTTGTCCTGAGGGTCTGTGGTTGTTTGGGTTGTGCGACAGCCTGACACGCCCTCTGACACAACAACACAACAACACAGTGCCCAGGTGGAACAGCTCATCTGTATGCTGCGCCGCTCCAAGGACAGCAGCATCGCTCAGGATCTACTCTACCCTTGAAAACAGCCGAGGCCAGCTCCTGTGAGTCCGACGTCCGCTGGAGATATACACACAGCTTCAGCTTTTAGTTCCTGTTAGAGGCTGTAAATAAACATGGGCCACGTCAAGGCTCTAAAACCACAACATCACAACAGGAAGCCACAACATCACAACATGAAGCCACAACATCACAACATGAAGCCACAACATCACAACAGGAAGCCACAACATGTCGCCTGTTCGAGGCGGCAGGGAACATTAGCGGCCGCTGGGATAACACACCAGAATCTTCAAGTGAGTCGTGACTGGTCGAGTGGTATCATGGGTAATTCAACACACACACACACACACACACACACACACACACAGAGACACACCTGTACATGTGCATTTGCTCCTGCGTATGGTTGCAAAGGGGTGGACAGTTTCCGGTAAATTTCCGGAAACTTTCCACGGGAATATTAAGCTCGGGAATTTTGAGAATTTTGAAAAAAATAAAACTATGCAAATTAAACGCTGAGCAATAAAAACATCATTCAAAACTCTATTTTAAAGATGTATGGAACGTTGAGTTTCAACCCTCCACTGGTCATTCTTCCATCACATGCACAGATAACTCCCAGCATGCTTCACTCTACAGCAGGGCTACTGAGGCCTGCTGTAGAGTGAAGGACTAGTCAGGTAAGTTTCCATGATATTACTGGGAAAATATATTAGCATGCTGATTGAGGATTGTTCATCTGTTCATCTAGACTATTTCCATTCATTTATCCATCAATTGTAAAATATGTTTACAGACGATTCCAATAGTTTGGCTAACTATTTATATCTCTGGCATTGCATTAGTGTTTTTTTACAAACTTTGTTCTCATCTTATTCTACAGAACAATGCCACGTGCACTCTCTCATGTGTGGAGACATTTCACCTCATCCAATGTAGAAGGAAAGGCTGTGTACATTTGCAAATACTGTGCAAAGACCTATGTTAAGAATGACACAACGATGCAGAAGCATTTAGTCAAGTGCCCAAAGTTTCCTCAGGGCTCAAATCAGACTATGACACAACAAAATGTTGATATTTATGTCTGTATATGACAAGGTAAATACAGTTAGTATAAATTACCCACAACATTTCCTGTTTATTCCCGGTTAATTCCCGTTAATTCCCGTATATTCCCGTATATTCCCGTTAATTCCCATGGAAAGTTTCCAACTTTGAATATTCCCGGAATTTTGCAACCCTACTCCTGCGTGACTCCACGTCCCACAACATGAAGTGAGGCAGCTCCTGCTCACGGTGGTTTCTCTGTCAGCTGCTGGTCTCGCTGCCTGTTTCCTGTCTCTCGCCCGGTGGAGCTGCTGAGGTTTCTACCATGTGAATGATAACGAGGGAATTAAGACGCCGCTGTGCGAGCACGAGGCCGAGCCCTTCAGCCGTCAGCGCTCGTCCTTTCCACCTCTGGAACACACAGGCCTGAGTCAGCAGACAGATGGGAACGATCTGCTCTCCTAACCACCAGCTGCACACCGGTGACGGCCTGTCAGATGTTCTCTACGGTGACGGATGACCCGACACCTTTAAATGCTGCTGCCACGACTCAGGAGCAGAATACTAACCAAACTGACACGTTCCTGAAATGCACCGACGCTAAAACACCGATCCTTCCACAGCAGAATTTATTTAAAATAACCTCCTGAAGAAGAGAAAAGGGGAAGAAAGGACTTTTTCCGTGGATCTGAACAAAGGATGAGAGAGTCTCAGTTTCCAGTCAGTTCATGAAGTCAAACACCACAGAGACAGAAAGGCAAGAAGATCCTCTCCTGGCTGAGGGAAACAAGTCCACGTCATAACTGATTATCCATATTAAAATGTGAGAAAACAGTGAAAAATGTCCAAAGACAAACAGCTGATTCTCCCATTACTTTAGAGTTCTAGTTTAAAAACATGATGAACTGATGATTGAAATCTGATCGGATGTTTCAGATAACGAGCTGGAAAAGTTTCGTGACATTTAACTGAAAAGCTTCGGGCTGTTTTTCAGACAAAAGACTGAAGATGAGCTGGAAAATAATCGAAAACCAAATAACTTACAACGATGATTTAATAAAGAAAAGTGGAAGAAAGTTTCAGGTTGAAGCTTCTCAGATGAAAACATGTTGTTCATCTGAAACATCGGATGAGGCTTCGATTGGTTAATTTCATCTGGAAACATTTAGATTTCTGAATTGATTATTATGATATAAACGTGAAAGAAAACCTGCTAGTTTAGTCGTCAAGCCTTGAGACATTTCCACAGATGTCTCAGAGGACACCTCGTGATGAGACACATGAAGAGGACAGATATCTGTGAGTCTCTGTGATCTGCTGCAGCTTGATGAATGGAAGGAGACGGGGGGGGGGGGCTTTGCGGAGGAGGGAGATTCTAGTTTCACTTTGCAATCGCAGGTTTTCCCGAATGCACAGAGGAAAACGGCCGAGCTCCACTTGCAGGAGACAGATTCACTTCACTTCAGATACTCATTACATACGTCTCCAGTGGAAAGTGGGATCAGCTCTTTCTTTCTCTGACTCTCAGAAAGTGCAGTGTTGATAAAAATCTCTTTCTGGCATCGCCCGAGTCGAGAGGCTCTCTCTCCCTCCCTCTCTCTCTCCTTCTCTCTCCCCCTCTCCCTCTCTCTCTCTCATCTGTATCCTTACCCTTATTTCACATTTCCATTTCCAAAGGACCCCCGGGGCTCTGCCTTTCAGGGGAAGCAGGCCCGGGCGGCTGCAGCTCTCCTCTGGCCTGTGACTCAGGATGGCGAGCGGCGTCCACAGAGACACGTTTCAATAGACAGCAGACAGGAAGCTGGTGGGACGCCGTATCGATCGTGGTCGTTCAGCAGCGACTGAGGCAACGAGTCGATATCACGAGCGTCTGAAGCCGAAGCCTCACACACAAAGGCTCCGGCTCCCAGAGCAAGGAGGGGAAACAAATGAGTGTACGAGGCAGAGAGAGAGAGAGAGAGAGAGTCAGTGGGGGGGGCAGTAAACAGAGACAGAGCTGCTGAGTCGTGAGCTCGGGGGGGTTTGATGTTTATATGATGTGGACACTGTGATGTCATTTAATTAAACTGAGGCTCATCAGGAGGTCGGCCGAGGGAAAGAGAGAGAGAGACGGATCAATGTTGACAGAGGCTAAAAAGAAGAAGAAGAGGAAGGATGGGGGGGGGGGGCTGTGATTACCTGGAGGAGGAGCCAGAGCTGATCGGCCACGGCGCTGACCTGAGAGAGGAGGTGACGGATGACGAAGGACTTGGACATGTTGCTGCTCCCCAGAGCGAGAAGGTACTCCATCAGCTTCTCTGCCGTCTGCAGCTGAGGTGAGAAGAACAAGATGACATCATGAAACCACACCCCCTCTCTGCTGATTGGACGAGGGACACGCATCAAAAGAACACACACACACATGTCTCCTCTGACAATACTATACTATACTTCCACCCTCCACATTTGAACATTCGTACATTTGCACTGACTGTTACTTTGTTTTTACTACTGTATTATATTTATATTTTCATCCTGCTCATAGTGTATTCATCGTCCCTATATCTTACAATTCCTGTTAATACTGTATTATTCCATATATATTTCTTACTGTACAGATCTTATTTATTACTTTTTCACTGTAATATGCACAATACTCATAAACTTCCTATTGCCACACCCCCTCCTCCAACCACTGATCATTTGAACATTTGTACATTTGCACTACTGTTACTTTGTTTTTACTACTGTATTACCCCACCTATAGTGTATTCATATTTATATATATTTATATTTTCATCCTGCTCATAGTGTATTCATCGTCCTTATATCTTACAATTCCTGTTAATACTGTAATATTCCATATATATTTCTTACTGTACAGATCTTATTTATTACATTTTCACTTTAATATGCACAATACTCTGCACTTTTACTGCCTTTTTTGCACTTCTGGTTAGACGCTAAACTGCATTTCGTTGTATATGTACTTGTACTGTGCAATGACAATAAAGTTGAATCTAATCTAAAAAAATCTAATGTCTACTCTGATGTCAACAACATACAAATCAAGTCTGTCTGCAAGTTGCATTTAAGACATTTCAATTCAACATATAAAGTTAATCTGTGTTCATTATTGGGGCATGAGTTTTGTATTTGTCAGACTTCCCAGAAATATATACAATTACCATGTATATTATTAATTTACCAATTCAAATAAATTACTCAGTTTCACATAATGTTGAATATCTGGAACAATCCACCAAAACATGTTAATGAAATTTAGGCTTTTAACACAAATGTATTCAAAGGTTTGAAGACCTCCGGGCAAATTACATATTTCACTGCTGTCTGACTTGAAATAAACGAAATACAAGATTCACAACTTAATCCGTGGCAGACACACAAGGCTCAGTTAGAGCTGCTGCTAGGGTTACACATTTCCGGGGAATATTCAAAGGTGGAAACTTTCCATGGGAATAAACGGGAATTAACGGGAATATACGGGAATAAACGGGAATATACGGGAAATAACGGGAATAAACTGGAAATGTTGTGGGTAATTTATACTAACTGTATTTACCTTGTCATATACAGACATAAATATAAACATTTTGTTGTGTCATAGGCTGATTTGATCCCTGAGGAAACTTTGGGCACTTGACTATATGCTTCTGCATCGTTGTGTCATTCTTAACATAGGTCTTTGCACAGTATTTGCAGATGTACACAGCCTTTCCTTCTACATTGGATGGGGTGAAATGTCTCCACACATGAGAGAGTGCACGTGGCATCGTTCTGTAGAATAAGATGAGAAGAAAGTTTGTAAAAAAACACTAATCTAATGCCAGTGTGCTTAGCATGCAGCCACAACCTAATTCACATTCACTGCTTTGCTCATAAGTTGAACAGCCCCACACATCCTGTCCTCAGTGGGCAGCAGCTCCACGGCCGCAGCTGGGGACCGATAAATGTTTTGCTCAAGGGCATCATAACTGTCTCAGTGTGGGGGGGGGGGTGAACCAGGCACCCTGCACGTACTGTGGAGAGCCGAGTGTAAACGCTCTCATCTCGCTGCTGATCAAACAGACGTGTTTTGGCTGCTTGCTTCAAACGATGGAGAAGAGAGAAAAAACGAAAATATAAAACCCGCCTGAAATTCAATTTGCCTTGTGTCGCCCCCCGCCGCTGATTACCCCCCCGAGCGCCGGATGACACGCCGGGACACGCCGGGAAATTGTCTCCAACGATTATCCCATCAAGATATTAGTTCATAATTTGAAACAATTGAAGAGAGGAGATTGTTATTGAGTTTCACGGAGCGGATTCCGTTTGAGTGATGATGATTTCTCTCTCACTCCGTTGAACCTGTTTCACCTGTTTGCTTGGAAACAGAAACAGAGGAAAGAGAAATGATGACGTCTCTGAGCCGAGCTTTGGGACTCGGCTGTTTTCAGACTTGCAGTGAACTAGGGGTGCAACGAGTAGTCGACGTCGTCCACAAAAATCGATGACCAAATAGTCGCCGACGAATTTACCCGTCGATGATTCGTTGGTGACGTCATAGCGCGTGTTTCTCGTGCCGCGCAGCGGAACTAAACGGCGTTTTACCGGAGGTGCTGATGGAAGTACCTGAGGAGTGAGCCATCTCGCTTCCTTCCTATCTCTGAAAGTCGCGCATGTGCAATAGCGACGAAACATGGACCGATGTCGGCGTCCGCTGCCGCGCGCAGTAGGAAGTAAAAAGTTAAGGAGAACTTTACTCTTAACAGCCCGAAAAAAACTACCTGCAGTATCTGTACGGCGGACCTGCTCTCCAGGGCAGCAGGACACGTGCATGTGAGGAGGAGGAGTCACGTGTGACATCGTAACGGAGATGATGCGGACTCGCCTCTGTCAGATGTTATATATACACGTATATATCTGTGCGCAGGATTCTAGCATCCATTACAAAAATATGGTTTAAACTTTTTATTAACGATTTTAAAAGTGTTATGTTATCCTATTGACTGACAAACGTCTTGTTTTAATCACAATTATTTAGTCAGAAGAAGACTGTAGTTTCGTTTGTTGATGTTTTTATTGCTGTTACTTTCCGTCATTTTTGTTAACAGGAAAAATGAATACTTGATTTTTAATTTATTTGTTTTATTAGCACTTTGCCTGTCCTTGGTTTTAAATGGACAAAAACTTGATTTTTCTTTGCTTTTGTGTCAACAGTACCCTTATATGAAACAAAGTTTATTAAAAGACATTTTTTTTTAATGAAGTATCAATATTTATTGCCTTTATTTTCAGTCATCACATGCCTCGAACAACCTCAAGCTAAATTTAAAAGCTGCTTGCTAAATAAGAGCAATTGAGAATTTGTGTCATTCATAATCCGATTAGTCGATTAATCGTTTCAATAATCGGTGACTAATCGACTATCAGAACAGTCGTTAGTTGCAGCCCTACAGTGAACTTTAAAATAAATGTAATTTTAACTAAATAGAAGAAAGAGTTTGATGTTTAATGATTTTTCACTTCACTTCACTCGTCCAGTTACTTTAACACTTTGGCTGCTTTGTGTTTAAAAGGCTTCATCTCCCACACAGTTGTTTTCATGTAAACTGCAAAGCAAAGCTGAGACTGTACTTCATAGATTTTCATGAATTCAATGTGCTCAGAGTCTCAATAACCAAAACAATGTCCGACTACCGGCCTCGACTGTTGTTCCTCGTACTTTATTTCTAAAGGCCAATTTATGCCTCTCCGTTGTTTCTATTACAGACAGATAAGACCACCCTATCCGTCGTGAAACGTCCTCTCCGAATGCTTCCGACAGCTTTTCGTACACGTCTGATTTTTCTAACTATCCGTCTTCATGTTGGAGACCCGACGGACCGCTCTTGGCTGTGATTGGTCCGCGAAGGACATCATTTCCGTATGACGTCATTTCCGTATTTCCGGACCTCAAACTTTCTGTTTACATGTAGCAACAAACACGAACACAACTATGATTCTACGATTAATGTGACGTGTGTGTTAAGCCAGCGGAGTTGTCCGGCTGACGGTGGCTCGTTAGAGCACTGAGGTCATGTGTGCACGGTCACAGACGGTTATAACGAGCTTTCAAAACGGCGCTAGCAGGCTAGGCTAGCGGGCTAGGCTAGCCACCATGCTAACTGCGGTGGTAACAGTGCAAGAACCCGCCGTCACGACTTTAATTCCACTTCTATCATGACACTGTTTCTATAATACCGTCAGGTTAGAAGCAAACACTGGGTAGTAGTAGTTAGTGTCGGGAGTCCCTGCTGACTGTGTGTGGAAGCTGGGGGGGGAGCTAGCTCCGGGTAGCTTCTAGCTACATGTAGCCTCAAGCAGATTCAAGCTGTGGAATCAGCAACACAGTTCGGAAACAAGACCGGGGAACCGCTGCGCTAAGAAACGATTACATCAGCATCTTGACCCGCTGGGTGTCACTTTATTTAGTTCTGTTAGTTGCCATGGTTCAGTGTGTGGGAGGAAAGCAGGGAGGAGATGAAATAAACAAACGTGGACTTCTTCTACGCCAGATGGGGTAGGCTTCTGAGCTCGTCTTCCGTTGCGCCACCTATGGGTTTGGCGGGGAATTGTTTTTAGACGGATAGTCGTCGGAGAAGTAAAAATCAAAAAGACTCTTTGTCTCCCGCTGAGACCTCTCCGAGAAACGGATACGTAGAAGTATATAAGAGCCTTAACTTCTTCTGTGCATGACCTCTGAATGTGTCTGATGAGATGGCGTTAACCCGCTCCTCACTGAGGGTTCATGACCAGACAGTCTCTATAAGACAAAGTGATGAAGCCATTCTCCGTGTTTACAGGCCGACGCTGTGAACCTCCAGCCGACGCTGTGAACCTCCAGCCGGCGCTGTCTGATGGAGCGATAGCAGCAGAGATCGAGCGCTCGGTTTGCTCCTGAGACGAACTGGATCCAACACAGGAGAAGGTAATAACAGTTCCTCCCGTGGACGACAGGGTGACAGGGTGAACAGGAGGAGGGTGTTTATCAGGCCACTCAGGGTTCTCCCCTCCGAGAGGTGATTACGTCTTGAAGCTCAACACTGTGGGAAAGTGACATTTGAACGACGCCTCTTCGGATTCAAGATCCGCAATTTCAGTGTCTGAGCCGCTCGTCCTCTCTGCTTCGCCCTGTGACATCTCCAGGTGTGTGAGAGAAGATGAGGCAGGAATAACAGCAGCTCTGAAGGCTGAGCCCGCCGCTGGTGAATTGCAGCTGCTCGCCATATTACTCAAGATGGAACACACTCAGAGCGAACGCACTCTGCTGACATTTCCTCAAGGTTTCATTGTTTGTCTGAAGGGAAGCGTCTCTGAAACAGGAGGAATGTGGCAGGAAAACATCCGAACAACGGACCAGGGGGTTTCCCATCATGCTCCAGCAGCCTGTCGGTGATGTTCAGGTCATCAGCACTTTGAAATGTGGTAAACGAGCTTAATGATCAGAAAGGAATCAGACTACGTCTCAAACAACTGAATGATTAAACAATAACATTTAGAAACAGTTCCTTGTATTATCAAATGGTCGCTCTGGTCAATCACTGGAGACGATCATATAATTAGTCATTGTGATGGGAGTTCCATGTTTTAACTTTAAATAATTTAACTCCACTGACCCGAGAGAAGAAATTCGACACATCTCATTTCAGCGACTCATGAAGACACTAAATCCTTGACAATCCGATCCCACTACAAATATAAAACTGTTTTCCAGCAGCGTGTTTAATAGATTAGTCTGGTGTCAGGATATCTGACTGGTGTCCCTGTGGTGGGGGGGTTCTCTCCTAGCTGGCTCTTCATCTTGTCACGAGTCTTTTCAGTATTCTAATTACCCCCCCGCCCGTCCTCTCTGACCTCCCCGTCAATGTCTGCACGGTCTCAAACAATCAGTTTGACGGGCAGTGATGGAGTGTTCACCGGGCGTCAGACACATAAAGAGTTCATCAACGCCATCATCATCAAAGTCCTCTGCAGCGCCCTCACAGAGGAAGCTACAAGGCAGGCGGATTGACATATTATGAGGAGGTTGATAACTGCTCGTAGAGAAGCTTAGTGAGGTGCAAGACACAAAGCTCGGAGGTCAAAGTCACAGCTCTGATATGTGTGGACTAGGGATGTCACGAGAACCGATACCTACGATACCTGTCGATACTAAGATAACAAAACGATGCCCAAGTTTTTGAAGTACCGTAGGCACCGTCAGCTTCGATGCCAGCAGCTGTTAGCAACTTAGCATTAGCATCGGTGCTGCGCTAGTCGACGTTTACATTCTGAAAACCAAGACGGCAACTGCGGCGTTCGCCCCACTTCGACTTGTTTATTAAAAAGGCACAAAGAGTCGTGTATGGAAGTATTTTGCGTTTGACGCCGGGTTTACACCGGACACGGAAGCAACGCCGCCGCGTAGCGCTAATCCCTAGCGCGCCGGCACTTGGTTGTTTACACCGGAAGCTGAAGCGGCGCCTGGGAGTGGATGGGAGCCAGCTGTTAATTAAGGCTTGGTGCTGCGCTTACGAGTCGCTTTGGCGTCGCTTCAGCGTCCGGTGTAAACCTGGCGTGAGGCAGATGTATCATTTAATGCATAACGTGTATCACAACAAAGCGTCACTCACATGCGTCCGCAACTACCGTATAACCCTCAGTATATGCGCAGCGCAAGCACATTGAATTACCGTATATGACATTAACAACATCCAAATAATGCACTTTTTTTTTACCGTGGTATCGAAATTGGCATCGACAATCGTGTTATTTTACTGGTATTGGCACCGACTACTGAATTTTTGGTATCGTGACACCCCTAGTGTGGACGAGTGTGTAGAGGTGACTCACACACTGACGTCCACGGAGGCTACGGACAGTTTAATGTTTGATCATAGGCTCAAATCTCTGAAAACATACATTTGCCTGTGATATGATGAAGCTCGACCACTGAAGGGGTTTGAAGTGTGATCACTGAGAACCTGCAGAGTTTTGATTTCACCATCGATCCCTGAAAGCAGCTGAAGAGGCTTCGTCTGGAAACCTCTACGATCATTAGCTGTGTACAGGTCCTCGAGCTCCATTTGGTTGTACGATGCGTATACGTGTGTATTTTTGTTGTTTTTAAAGAACTGTTACGTAATGTCAAACAGAAAAGTGATATCATCAGGTTTTCACAGCCAGCTCCACAGAATCAATGTGATAAAGCGTTTTTTCCGAAGCTGCCTTAAAGAATTGCAGGTCACCCGCCCCACGACGGTTCATCCATAACACAAGAGGCACAGAAACCAATTTCTCGCGGCACGGCGACCTCCACACGCCGGAGAGCGATGAGGAGCTCGGAGTCTGCCGACCCGTGCATCACCCACAGCCCAATGATCACATTTTAAAAGCTTTCTCCGGCTGCATGAGCCCACATTCCACTCAGAGTCCTCACCCCGTCACTCAGGCCCTGTCCATGCTCACTCTGGGAGAAAATTAAACAGAACCAAAGGATGAGGCGAGCTTTAGGAGAGAACATCAGAAGAGCAAATCAGAAACATTAATTACACATGCAATGAGCGTCGCAGATTGGTGATATCAAACAGTAATACTATCAAAGAGGTGATTTTTACTTTTAGACGATATAATCTCTCCACAAACACAAATTCCTCCAGAAGAGCTTCTAAACTAATTCAGTGGAAAGTCTCCTGGGAGTCTGGGTTTGTTCCAGAGCCGTCAGCCATGAACCCGGTGAAGACACCGGCCTGTAGGAGCTTCTCTTTCTTTCAGTGTGTTTGCTGCGGTTCAGTGGCTGCACACAGTTAATTCATTACGTCCCTTAGTGTCTCTGGAGACACTGGGAGGACGGAGCTGCTCAGTCTCCATCAGCATCAGGCTGCAGCAGAGGAGACGAGGAGGCAGGAGGCCCGACACAGGTAAACACCACAGATTCATACCAACCTGCCGACTTCAGCTGAACAAACACTGTCCTCTCTGAGAAACGTTGTTTGGAAAACTCCAGCTCACACTGAACAAGTCAATGGAATGAAAAGCAGCTGGAGACTCACGGTGTCCTCAGGACCGGTCAGGCAGCGCCAGAGAATCTTCCAAGGTTGCTTGCTTTCATTATGCTAACGAGTAGGTCTGATCATCTCTCAGAACAGCAGCTTCATAATGAACCAAAACAACGTGCACGTCTCTGAGATAGTGTTCTGCTCCGTCGGTTCCGTGTGGAGGTTTCTGCAAGTTTCACACGCTCGTAACGTTTTTACCATCCACACAGACGTATCACACTGGTACGTCTTTCTGACCAGAGGAGGAAACATGGAACAGGCAGGAAGGACAAACCAGTCTGGTCCCATGATTTCTGCACGTCTCCCCTTTTCACACTAGAAACTCTGTCCTATCAATAAAAAGCTAAACGCCAAAAAAGTCCTAAAACATTGTTTATAACCTGTCGGACAAGAAGTGAACAAATGTCAAAGCTTTTTCATTTCCATATCAATTTGGTGAGCTTAGTTTTCAGGCGAATATTATGAGAATTGGCCATTTTTCTTATTCTTACATTAAAGTAAACTCACTGGTTTAATTGAGTGTTAGACTGATAGTGTGGGTTAATTGAAAAACACACATCATCACTTCTGGATCTATGGATTCAACACGCTTCCTCTACATCATGATGAATCACAGCCTCTATCCTCAGTGTGAGGCTCAGTGAGCTAATGGGTCCCTTTGTTTCTAATTCAATCCACATTCCAGTGATTGGTTGTCTGGCTCTTAAGTAACCTGTCCTCCGGCTCCGAGACAACTTGCCTCTGTGGGCATTCAAGTTTCTCGGAGACAAATGAAGTGTGGTTCTAATCGAAGAGGTCATTCATTTTAAATTACACCCTCCTCACTAAGATCATCCGTTTCTCTGACAAGCGCTCGACATCCTCGGCAACGCTGCCGTAGAGAAACTCCAATTTCTTCTCCATCAGTCGACAGAAACAGGAAGGGATGTTTCTCCTGCAGCCGTCTGAGGAGGGTAAGCCTCAAGAAGTTCATCCTCTTCAGCTCAGACTCACTTTCATCTCCACTTCCCAGCTGCCAGCCGCTGTCATGACAGGAACATGTGTGGGCCCGCGAGGGGCTTCATGATGGAGGCGGAGGCAACACTAGGGTTTATGGAGCTTTAGTGAAGGTTAAAGCCAATAATCGAGGATACTTTACTTAATCGTGAAAACAACCTTGCCAGAGTCATTAGGAAGGATTCAGATGATCCAGCACAGAGGCTGAAAGCTGCTGGTTCTGTCTCAACTAGAGCTTCACTCACTGGAGCTCATTCCTCCACCAAGGCCCAACAGACACTTCAGTCAAATCAATCCTCGCTTTGCTTTGTTCCACGAGCCATGAATTATTCTCTGAGAAATAACCAGATGTCAAAAGGTGTCACAATGTTAAAGAGCTGCTGCTGCATGTGCACTGAAGGACATGAATAATACAGGTCTCATAACCACCCGTTATTGTCTTGAGAAAAATGGAAATACGTCATATATGTAAAACAAAAACAAACTTTCTTTGCCATCACTTCTAATAAAATATAAAATCATATAACACTTCAGCCTCTTGTCATGGGAACAACTGAGTCACGGTTATTACAACTAATTTGATAATCTACACTTGTGTTTAATGAAGTGCACATGTTCTATGTTACTTCATTATCCTATTGACACATTCATTGGCCCGGTTTAACTGTGGTTAATTCCCCAGCTCATTGTGTGCTGCCACCGTGCTCTAATTAATTATGAATTATTGTGCGCAGGCCAACATGGCGTCTGTGTGGCGCCGGGGACTCACCCTGCCGGGCGGGTTGAGCAGCAGCATGGCCGTCAGGTCGCTCAGAGAACCTTCCACACGCCTCAGGAACTCTGCAGACGGAATCCTCTGGGAGCAGAACAGGTCCATGGCCCGGGCCGCCACCCGGCAGGCCTGCAGCACCAGGTCACACGGCCCCAGCGGGGGGGGATCCCGGCACGCCACCGCCACCGAGTGCAGGAGCTGGCACACGGAGTCCGCCAGCACGGAGCCAGCCCCCCCGTCAGGGCTGAACCACAGCGCCTCCAGGCCTCGCTGGTCTCCTGCTGCTCGGTGCAGGGCGCACAGCGCCTGGAGGAAGTGCACGTGGGGGTGCATGGCTCTTTCATGGAGACTGGAGGCTGTTGGCGGCTGCGGGGGGGAAGCGGCGGGCCGGGGGTCTTCCTGGAGGAGCTCAGGAGTCGCTGAGTCACAGTCAGGCTGCGGCTGTGAAGGACCGAACAGATCCTGTGAAGAAGCTTCGTCTGCAGCGTGCTGACCTGGAGGAGTCCAACCAAAACAACTTTATGATTATTAAACACTTTCACTTCTGGATCCACACCCAGTGCAACTACAGCAATGTAAAGTTCATTACTGTGACTAATTAAAGCACATTCAAAATCCATACAGCTATTTTTATTGCGTATACAGATTTAATCTGTGTCTGATCCAAAGCTTCATCCTCATAGATTGTTTATGGTTTTATATTTCACAAAAGATCAAATAACCGACACTTATTTTAAGATGATACAAACTATATAGATTTCACATTTGACTGACAATGCACAGGAAGCATATAATGAGTGTTAGGGCCATTTAATCACTTCTGCATTGGCTTACAGTCTATTTCCTTTTTTAATCTATGAGAAGACAAAGCTTATTAAGAAATGACAGGAAGACTGAAAATACAACAGAAGAGACACAATTAGAATCATGTCAATTAAAAGTCATAATTATATCAGAACTATTAAAGCACATAATTACAGTCATTTTCAGAATCCTCCCTGTGATCAGAGAGAAGCTGCTTCTAACCTGAGAACTGACGGACGTGCGTCTCAGGGTTTAAACTCAAATAGACTTTTCTTTTCACACAAAACCATAAACATCCAAACATGAGGACCAACAATTCTTCACATAAAAGTTATATTCTGACATTTTGTCTGTTGCTGCTGTTTCTCAGAAATCCCTGCAGGAAGTTAAAGACGTCTTTTTAAAAGAGGAACATTTTCTTCTAAAATGATTGGTGTTTCACCACATGAATCTGAGAGCGGCTGGACCTTGATTTTCATTTTCACAGGTTGAGCTGAAGCGTCTCACATCAGCCTTGAGCTTTTAGATTTAGAAGCACAAGTGTTTTGCGACATAAAGAGAACAATATTTACACCAGTGTGAGTGTTATTATACGGAGCATGGATTCAAAATGACTCATTCTCTACTGAGAGCGTAATGAACGATAAACTGGGTTCCTGTAGAGTTCACCAAGTTGCACTCGAGTCTTTATGAGACGTTTTAACACAAACAGAACTCGAGTTAAACAACATTTTCAAGGTCATACTGATGGAAACTGAAATCTATCAATGACTTTATTAACTGTCGTATCACCAGGACATCACAGTCATCTGCCTTGTTCACTCATGCTGCCACAACATTTCTCTTAAAGACCCAAATAAACTTGTTTTATAGCAGAGAAGAGTTTAATGGACGCTAACATTAAAAAATAACATATCAAAAGACTAATTATATATATTTTAACATATTTAAGAGTGTGACGGCCAGAAATTCAGATGATTGAACTTTCTAAAAACCGCTTGAAACCCTTTCCTCTAGTCCTCATCAATCTGCTGAGAGGAAACAGAGACTTCATCCTTGTCAGAGAAGCGATTAGAACGTTCAGCTTGAAACCTGACGAATCAACATTCATGAGCATTATGAGCGTGATCATTAGCAGCGTTCAGGACAGATTGTCCCCTGAGGACTCGTGTCAGACGGCGTCCGTCCTTCAGACGTCTTCTCCTCTCACTGAAGGATTCAGCAAAGCGTCTGTGGAGCTGCTTCAGACCTTCACTGAACTCTAGAGAACACATGAGCCAGTTGCTCCGGACTTTTGATGGAACTTCCCCCCCCCATGTTCCTGTTGTTGTGAACCAGTCGGACCCGGACTGTTTTGCATTTTACTTTTTATTTAACTTTTTATATCTTGTATATATATATATATTTTTTTTATATACAGTTATTTCTTTCTTATGTGAAGTAGTTATTGTGTTTTTATGCTTTATGTTAAATGTATGCACCTATTTACCAAAGAAAATTCCAGGTAGGTGTAAACTTACTTAGCAATAAATCCTTTCTGATTCTGATTCTGATTCTGATCGTCTGCTGCTGCTTCAGACCTTCACTGAACTCTAGAGCAGTGGTTCTCAAATGGGGGTACTTGTACCCCTGGGGGTACGTGAAGGCACTCCAGGGGGTACTTGAGATAAATGTATTTATTTAAAATAAGTGTCCATTGAAAATTCCTTTAAAAATAGTTATTTAATAAATATTCAATAAAATATAAGTGTAAGTTCATAAACTGAATAGTATATTCAGTAGGCTATTCATTTTCATCATCCTAAAAAACCAAGACCCATTAAATATTTTTATTTACAAGTAGTTCAAGAGAGACCACTACAAATTAGCAATGTTATGCACATGGATGGAGTTTTAAATGTTTTGTTGATGTATTCTCAAATGTTTGAAATTTGAAAGTGCAGTTACAAAGTTTAATAAATCAGACACAGCGAAACTAAAAAATGCTTTGCGCTGGTTAGGGGGTACTTGGCTGGAAAAAAAATTCACAGGGGATACATCACTGAATAAAGGTTGAGAACCACTGCTCTAGAGAACACATGAGCCAGTTGCTCTGGACATTTGATGGAACTTCCCCCCCCCCCATGTTCCTGTTGTTGTGAGCGAGTCGGACCCGGACCATCTCCTGCTGCTGCTTCACATGTGAAACACAAACTCTACAGAAACGGTCCAGGTCTGAGAACAGCTTCTGTCTTTATCAAGGTGAAGTTCTGACATGAGTCCACTTCTCTCTGGCTGCTCTTGTGTCTTCAGGACACCGAGTGGATTCATCTGAAACCTCAACTTTCCAAGGATAGAAAATCACAAACCAGAAACTAAATGCAACATTTATCTCCCGTCCCTCAGACGCAGTGTTTGATGGTGAATATCTGATATTCTTGTTTCCAGTGACCAGCTGTGTACGTGAGGAGGAGCCTACCTGGCGTCTTCGTGGCGTTCCGTGCTACCGCCGTCACCTTGGTGATCATCAGCTCCTGGCGCAGCCTCAGCACCTCCTGCTCCAGCTCCTGGGCTTTCTCCCTCCAGCCGTGGTCCTGGCTCCTCAGCCGGGAGCGCAGAGCCATGGCGTGCTCGCGGCCGCTCATGCCCGCCGGCCGGCTCTTTATTATCGCCACGGCAACGGCCACTTGGGCCTTGGTGCAGAACTGCAGCAGCGGACTCACGCCTGTCAGGAGGAGCGATGGTGAAGAAGGAGATCAATAGAGGAATTGTGACGGGTAATGATTTCCAGTTCAGGTTCACCGCAGCAGAGGGAGGTTCGGTCACGACATCACTTAACCTCCACCTCGACCTCCACCCCCCCGCCACTTTTTATGATTAAAAACTTACTGAAATAACAAGCTGGGCTCTGACAGTTCATAGACAAAACAATTTAATCAAGAGAATTATCTGCAGAAAACTGCATTTGGAGTTTGTGTAAGATTTATATTTATAATACTTGTTAATTGTTGTCATCACCTTGTGGCAGATCCTGGTCCTTTTCTTACCAGAACGACTGTACTTTTATATAAAGTTCACTCTCATAACAACTTTAAAGTCTGTGACAAGGTTATTATCATAATTAATATGAATCTGTTTCTCACTTATCTATTTGTCTGTAAACACTCATTCAGGTCACTGTAACAAACCATGAAATCAAACCATTAGAAGTTGCTTTGACTTCAGGTTATTCATGAATTCATCTGTTAGTAATTTATTTGACTAATTTAGTTTAAGGTTTGGTTAATGAATCACCTGAAGAAAACATGAAAATGTTCTTTAAGCTACATTTGATAATCAATCAAATCAGATTAATTACAATGATCTCAAACTGTAGAAGCTAAAACAAATTAATCTGCTGTTGTGTTTTGATTATTAATGACCATAATTAATGAGTATAATCTGCCAGTCTGACGTCACATTAGCACAGCTAGCGGCTAGCTAAGCACAGCTAGCCATCTATGCAGCTAGTGGCTAACTTAGCACAGCTAGCGAGTAGCTTAGCAAAGCTAGCGGCTAACTATGCTCAGCTAGCTAAACAACGTTGCAACAGAAGTAGAAATAAATCTTCATATTAATCTAATGTTCACTGTGAACTTTGTAATTTACCTTTTAAACAAGCGTCTCCACTCGTCATCCCCCGGCCTCTGTCCCCCTGCTAACCTCCATCCACACGTTAGCTTCAGGCTAACCGATGCTAGCTCAGCTCCAGCTGGACTCAGGTGTGACCCCGGAACCTTTGACCCGGCAGGTTGTGTGACCCGGACCAGTCCGCCATGACACCAGCCCGTTGTATTTAATTAACTCTTAACAGGTTCATTCATATTATTGTTATTGTTGACTAATTATGATTCTATCATTATTTCTACCTAATAATCACCTATTTATCTCAGTATTAATTTTATTTCTAACAGGTTAAAGATTAAAATGTCTTCTTTAAACTTCTATTTTCATTAGTTCATAGACGAGTGAATATTGATTCATATTTTTATGTAATATGGATTTATTTTTAAAACGAACTTTCAGTCACTGGTGAGGAATCATTCTCTATTTTATTGACAAAATATTAAATACAAGAACAAAAGCTTTGCATCACAATAAAACTATTTTAATTATGTTAACAGAATATTGGCAGAAATAGCACTTTTAAAAGATAAATACACATCATATTCAGCCTAAATGAAATAAATGTTTAGCCTAATTTATATTCAAAGTTGTCACACTCATAATAGTCTTCATCTTTTTAAATATATACTTTATTCTATATACTCTAAAACAAACATATGTACAAATATATATATATACGAATACACAGACTACAGGAGAAGAAGATTTTAACACTTTCTAAAAAAGTTTTCTCACTGAAACATTCATGTACAAATGTTAATAATACATATTAATACACAGAGGCTGAAAACCTTCTTCATCACACAGTGAGAGCAGCTGGAAGCAGAGTTCCTCTCTCTCGGGCCGAGGCCGTTCTCCTTCCCAGGATCCTCGTCTCCACCGGTCAGGACGGAGCAGGTGAAGGTCAGCGCCGAGCCAGGAGCTTTGCTTTGTGACTCATCTCTCTGCTCGACCAATCAGATCAATACAACCTCCACCGGAGCTGTGTGGACGCAACGTGCAGCGAGGACACGGCGAGGGCGAAATAAAGCCTGATGAATGATTTATGAATAAAACCCCACTTTTGTGGAACAGGAGGATGAACGTGCTTTGCTGGAAGGAAAATAAATAAAGTAAAATCTAAGTTGTGCAGAAAACCTTCATTCTCAGTGAAACAAACAAGAAAACATCATCACTGCTTCATCTGTCCTCCATTGACCCCCGGCCTCTTCCTCAAGTGGTGATCAGAGTCGGTTGGCCTTCACACCTCAGTCATCGCTCCCCCTCACAGCAGTGACCTCTTGACCCTGGATCCTCTCTGGCCGACATCCTGAGAGGCAACAGTTCTGACTCGGGCTTCATGGATGTGAAGGAGATTCTGGACCCTGGGGGAGATCTGCAGGAGGAAAGTTTATTAAAACACACACGCATCGAGACAAAAGAAAAGACAAACATTTGAATGCTGAAGAATAGAAACAGGTATAGACTAAATAATAAAGATCAATAATAAACAGTTACACAGTTTGTCCACCAGAGAGCAGTGACAACTTCAGGTTTACACTTAGCTATAAAATGACGCGGACTCTGACGTCTCGATCTGTTTATGACAGATACAATTTATAACTTTAAAAAAAGAGATTTTGTTTGTTTACTAAAATAACATAAAAACAATAATAATTGTAGCCCTGTATAAAAATCACTAGGATACAGTGCATAAAATGTATCTCAAAATAGCATAACAAATGTTGTATTAAAAGAGAAAGTTCCTGATAATTAGATAAGTTCATATTATTAAAAATAGTAGTTAAAATAAGGATAAATACGGGATAAAATGTAATAAATATAATATGTACAGTTAATAAGTTTAGCTGATTCAGAGACATGTGAAAGGTAAAGATTTTATTTAACCTTGTTAGTGAATTAAAGGGTAAATTGAGAACGGTTTAAACTATTTAAAGAGACCCTGTATTTTATTTTGTGCATTTGAGAACATTCCTCAGTTACATTTCATATTGTTGTGCATTTATTTTGTAAATATTTTACTTCCTGAGAGAGGAGCTCATAACAATTTCATTTATTTCATATTGTAAATAAACACCTGTGAAGGGTTTGACTTAAATACAGTTGTGGTGGTCTTTAATATTAATTAGAGGAATTTAAACAATAGATAAGATTAGTTTCAAATATTCTTCTGGGATCATATTCATTTTTTTGTGTTTACGAACTCAGGCCCAGGAGATCTGGGTTACATAATGAATTACAGTGAAGAGCTCATTCACACTAAACGATTCGGTTATATAAATAAATTATAAACAGTTTCACAGAATGTTGCAACAATCAATATCAGTATGTCTTCAAGAAATGAGACACATATTGTACTGCTAAAATAAAAATAATGAAGAGTTATTTCAGTGTTCGAAAATTAGAGGGGGGGTGAGGATGGAGGAAGAGAGAGATAGGGGGAGCAGAGGGAGGGAGGGAGAGAGGAAAGAGGGAGGGAGAGAGGAAAGAGAGAGAGGGGGGGGCAGAGGGAGCGAGGAAAGAGAGAGAGAGGAAAGAGAGAAAGAGGGAGGGAGAGAGATAGAGAGAGGGAGGGGGAGAGGGAGAGGGAGAGGGAGAGAGAGGGAGGGGGAGAGAGAGAGAGAGAGAGAGAGAGAGAGAGGGAGAGAGAGAGAGGGAGAGAGAGGGAGAGAGAGAGAGAGGGAGGGGGAGAGGGAGGGGGAGAGAGAGAGAGGGAGAGAGAGGGGGGGGGCAGAGGGAGAGAGATAGAGAGAGAGAGAGAGAGAGAGAGAGAGAGATAGAGAGAGAGAGAGAGAGACAGAGAGGGGGAGAGAGAGAGAGAGAGAGAGAGAGAGGGAGAGTGAGAGAGGGAGAGAGAGAGAGAGAGAGAGAGAGGGAGAGAGGGAGAGAGAGAGAGAGAGAGAGAGAGAGAGAGAGAGAGAGGGAGAGAGAGAGAGAGAGAGAGAGAGAGAGAGAGAGAGAGAGAGAGAGAGAGAGAGAGAGAGAGAGAGAGAGGGAGAGTGAGAGAGGGGAGAGAGAGAGAGAGAGGGAGAGAGGGAGAGAGAGAGAGAGAGAGAGAGAGAGAGGGAGAGAGAGAGAGAGAGAGAGAGAGAGAGAGAGAGAGAGAGAGAGAGAGAGAGAGGGAGGGGGAGAGAGAGAGAGAGAGAGAGAGAGAGAGAGAGAGAGAGAGAGAGACAGAGAGAGAGAGAGAGAGAGCAGTATAAAAGAGCGAGTCTCTCCTCAGCAGCGCTGAACTTGTTCGGAGAGACTGAGGATTAAAAACCTGCCGGAACATTTGATCACAATAATAATTGTTATCGTTATGAACTATTATTAATATACATTACTGTGATGGTTTCATTCTGAGGGGACTCGGACTCTCCGTCTCTCGGACTGTGGGTGAAGATGAAGATGATGATGAAGATGGAGAAGCGGCTCCGCGCCTCCTCTGCTCCTCTTCCTCCCCTGGAGGTTTAAGTTGATGAGTGAGGAAGATGCTGCGGGTGGATGAGTGAGGAAGATGAAGAAGAGGAGGCTGCGAGGCGTCAGCAGGGAACCACCTGTGGTCTGATGGGGGGGGGCAGAGCCGTGTCCTCCCGGCTGCAGGACGCAGGGCAGTGAGGACCCGGAGGACCGAGCCGGAGGGACACAGGGGACAGACCCGGAGGACTGAGCCGGAGGGACACAGGGGACAGACCCGGAGGACCGAGCCGGAGGGACACAGGGGACAGACCCGGAGGACAGACCCGGAGGACCGAGCCGGAGGACAGACCCGGAGGACCGACCCGGAGGGACCGACCCGGAGGATGGAGGACCCCGGTCCCCTCAGCCAGCTGCTCAACCTGTCCACCAACACCACCCAGGGCCCCCCCCACCACCGGGACTCCAACCTGGCGCTCCGGGTGGGCGTGGCCGTCACCTTAGCCCTCATCACCTTCTCCACCACGCTGTCCAACGCCTTCGTCATCGCGACCATCTCCCAGTCCCGGAAGCTGCACACGCCGGCCAACTTCCTGATCGCGTCCCTGGCGCTGACCGACCTGCTGGTGTCGCTGCTGGTGATGCCGGTCAGCGCCATGTACACCGTGTCCCGGACCTGGACCCTGGGCCAGGTGCTGTGCGACATCTGGCTGTCCTCGGACATCACCTGCTGCACCGCCTCCATCCTGCACCTGTGCGTCATCGCGCTGGACCGCTACTGGGCCATCACCTCCGCGGTGGAGTACTCCACCCGGCGCACGCCCGGGCGCGCCGCCGCCATGGTGCTCACCGCCTGGGTCATCGCCATCTGCATCTCCCTGCCGCCCTTCTTCTGGCGCCAGGTGAAGGCGGAGGAGGTGACCAGCTGCAACGTGAACACGGACCACATCTTCTACACCATCTACTCCACCTTCGGAGCCTTCTACATCCCCACGCTGCTGCTGCTGGCGCTGTACGGGCGCATCTACGTGGAGGCGCGCAAGCGGATCCTGAAGCAGGCTCCGCACCGGCCGGGCAAGCGGCTGACCTCCGCGCACCTCATCACCAACTCGCCCGGCTCCGTGGCCTCCAGCACCTCCCTCAACTACGGCACCACCGAGGCCTCCTCCTGCGACGCCACCTCCTGCAGCGTGAGCCAGGTCAAAGTCACCGTGTCCGACGCGCTGCTGGAGAAGAAGAGGATCTCCGCCGCCAGGGAGAGGAAGGCCACCAAGACCCTGGGCATCATCCTGGGAGCCTACATCATCTGCTGGCTGCCCTTCTTCATCTACACCCTCCTGGTGCCCGTGTGTGAGGCCTGCTTCCACCCGGAGCTGTTCGACATCTTCACCTGGCTGGGCTACCTCAACTCCCTCATCAACCCCATCATCTACACCATGTCCAACGAGGACTTCAAGCAGGCCTTCCACAAACTGATCCGCTTCAGATGCTGCAGGGCCTGAAGGTCCACCACGCACACAGACTCACACACACACACACACACACACACACACACACACACACACACACACACAACCTCCTCCAATCATGTGTAATGTCAGAACCTTCTGCATCAGCTGGTTTTCACTGAGGACAACATCAGCAACATCTGGATTGTTGCTGACTCAACGCTTTGTGGAATTAGTTGAAAGACAGAAACCATGAGTGGATTTAAAGATGTGGAAGCTCTGACACCGTGTCACTGACTTGGAGAAACCTCCTCTTCCTCCTCCTCCTCTTCCTCCTCCTCCTCCTCCTCCTCCTCCTCCTCCTCCTCCTCCTCCTCCTCCTCCTCCTCCTCCTCCTCTTCCTCCTCCTCCTCCTCCTCCTCCTCCTGTAGGACAGTGGCCTACAGACTCACTTTGCCATATGAGTTTGCCGGTCAACACCTGTTGACTCTTAAGCACAAACAGCTGAACGAAGCTACACACGAGCCCCACGGGCAAAAAATATACAATTTGTGTTTCATTTTCCCGACTCAATACGGGAAATACTGGTGCCTACAAGTTTTAGTTGAGTTCCTCAGACGTGTTTCTGGCCCAGACGCAGAGGAGAGCATGATTCAGAGTGAGAGGAACAAGAAGATGACGCCTTGGTTCATGCCTGTGGCCAGTGTGTGTGTGTGTGTGTGTGTGTGTGTGTGTGTGTGTGTGTGTGTGTGTGTGTGTTCTTTTCTCTTCTTGCTGTGACTGATGTTCAGACCAGGCTCCACACTGAAGCTGAACTGTTTGCATCAGTGTGATTTTCACCTTCATCAGCTGAACGAGTCTGGATCTCGCTCGGGGGGGGGAACTGCTGCCGTCAGATTAATGGTTAAATGATGTGAAGGAAGAAAGTAATTGATTGATTCTTGATATTAGCAGACAGTGATTGAGCAGATCACGTCCGGCTGAACAGATCAGATGTGAGGAGACAGGGTTCCCACTCTCGTCTCCTGGAACAGCCGATGAAATGTCCCAGTGTTCGGATGTGAGATGTGCAGCTGAAGAGTGAACGAGCTGAGATGAGAGAGGTGGAGGAACGGAGCTGTGGTGACGGAGCTCTGGTTCAAACCAGCTTCTGTCCACGACACTCGTTGCTTCTGGGAATCTTCAGGGATTTTAAATCTACAGGAGGAGTTCAGGTTCTACCTCCAGATTACACACCTTGTTAAATTAAAGGTGATTTAAAGCAGCATCACTTTGAATCAGCGAACATTGAAATGCATCTGGCATTAGTGTTTTTATTCTAAATAAATCAGATTTTAGAGGCTCAATGTTTCCAAAAGCTTTTAAAACTTTAAAACATCTGAATTGGGTTATGTGTAGGGACGGGAATCAGCAGGGACCTCCCGATACGATACTATCACGATACTTAGGTGGCGATACTGTAAGTATTGCGATTCGATATTACGATTTCCTGCGATTTCTTTTGGTTATTTTTTTTTTTTTAAATACTGGACCATGGAAACATGTTGAATCATCCCTTCAATACAACACATTCAAATTCACTTAGAGCTTTACAAGTTTTATTTCAAATATTAACATTAACTTAATGACTGCCGGGCAGCCAATAGAGAAAATAAATAAAAATGTGCCCTATTATTGTATAGCCCCTGTCAACTGCACACAAACTGACAGATTAAGAAATGTAAGCCTCTTAGGCTACTTTTAAACAATGAATAAAAGGTAAATTAAATAGAATGAATAAAAGTTTACTTAAAATATAAACTTTGAAATAAACAAAAAGTAAACAAAGCTAGTGCTTGGGTGTGTTTAGATTCTTGTGCAAAAACAAGAGCTGGTCAACATGCTCTGGGGTGATGTTGCTCCCCCCATATATCCCCCCCCGGTATAAACCAATAAATATAATTAAAAATTATTTATTTTTAAAACATTTTTTTACATTTTTTAAAAATCGATTTGGGAGGCAGCATGGCGATTTAAAATCGTCATTCACAAGAATCGCGATTTGTAACTGAATCGATTTTTCCCCCCCATCCCTAGTTATGTGTAGGGGCGTGGCCAAATGACAACACGTTTACATTGAAATTGGTAAAACGCGGAAAAACGCCTCTAAATCCGACAGGAAGTCAGCCATTTAGAAATTTATCTGAACTTGAAAATCTGTGCTAACCATCACGATAGTTCAGAAATTGATAATGTATTTGAGTTTTTACGGCAGAGCGTCGTGTTGTTGGAAGTTTTGAGTGAACGAGGTCAGATCCGCCCGAATTGAAGACGATATTCAGTCATAGCGCCACCTACTGGACACGAGAAATATATTCATATTAGGTTTTCCTCGTTTATCGACCACTCAGAGCGCTTCTCGTTTCTCACACAGTGAAGATGCAGCAACAGGGGGGAGAGAGGGTCGTCCACTGGGGGTTCGATCCCGGGCTCCTCCAGTCTGTAATCTGAAGTGTCCTGAGGTACTGAAGCCCCGAGAATCTGTTAACAGGGTGTGAACGGCTGTGAACTGGTGTGAATGGGTGTGAATCGGTGTGAACAGGTGTGAATCGGTGTGAATGGGTGTAATCTGGTGTGAATGGGTGTGAACTGGTGTGAATCGGTGTGAACAGGTGTGAACAGGTGTGAATGGGTGTAATCTGGTGTGAATGGGTGTGAATAGGTGTGAACTGGTGTGAACGGGTGTGAATGGGCGTGAACTGGTGTGAATGGGTGTGAATAGGTGTGAACTGGTGTGAACGGGTGTGAATGGGTGTGAACAGGTGTGGACTGGTGTGAACGGGTGTGAATGAGTCTGAACGGGTGTGAATGGTTGTAAACTGGTGTGAATGGGTGTGAACGGGTGTAAACTGGTGTGAATGGGTGTGAACTGGTGTGAATGGGTGTAAACTGGTGTGAATGGGTGTGAATAGGTGTGAATGGGTGTAAACTGGTGTGAATGGGTGTGAAATGGTGTGAACTGGTGTGAACTGGTGTGAATGGGTGTAAACTGGTGTGAATGGGTGTGAAATGGTGTAAACTGGTGTAAACTGATGTGAATGGGTGTGAACTGGTATGAACGGGTGTGAACTGGTGTGAATGGGTGTGAACTGGTGTGAATGGGTGTAAACTGGTGTGAATGGGTGTGAAATGGTGTGAACGGGTGTGAACGGGTGTAAACTGCTGTGAACGGGTGTAAACTGCTGTGAACGGGTGTAAATGGGTGTCAACTGATGTGAATGGGTGTGAACTGGTGTGAATGGGTGTGAACTGTTGTGAACGGGTGTGAACTGGTGTGATCTGGTGTGAACTGGGTGGGAATGGGTGTAAACTGGTGTGAATGGGTGTGAACTGTTGTGAACGGGTGTGAATGGGTGTGCACTGGTGTGAATGGGTGTGCACTGGTGTGAATGGGTGTGAACTGGTGTGATCTGGTGTGAATGGGTGTGAACGGATGTGAACTGGTGTGATCTGGTGTGAATGGGTGTGAACGGATGTGAACTGGTGTGATCTGGTGTGAACTGGGTGTGAATGGGTGAATGCGGGTGAAGAGAGGTCAATAGCACTGGGAAAGCTCTATATAAAGATACAGAGCATTTATCATCAGTGTTCAGTGACGAGCTGATGATTTATTTTTGGTTCTTTTCTTTAACGGGGACGTTTTGCCTGAATTCACCTAAAGAGTCCGAGGAGCCGAGGATGGAACGAGGAACTCTAGTTCTAGAGCCGCCCCCCCACTTGCTCTTTAATATTCCCTGGAGAGACGACCAATCAGAGAAAGGGGTTGTGTGTAAACTGGTGACCTCCAGACAGAGCGGTGCCATGTGACTCTCAGCATTACAAACTGAACGTGACTTCAATAATGTGAAATGTAAAAATAATGAAAACATTTCTTTGCTGAATTAAAGAAAGAACAACTCTGCTGCAGTGTGTGAAGAAGATGGCCGCCAGACATCAGGCTCCCACATATCACGTCTTTATTTATATCCCTGCAGCCGTGTCGGGTGATGGACAACCCCCCCCCCCCCGCTCTGTACAGATCGATCAGCTCAGTGTGACACTCTGTAAATCCAGTTGCATCTCATCCAGGTTGGTTCTGCTGTACAATGCTTCTGCACACACACGCAACGCACTGTAACGCTCTGCTCTGGAGGAGGAAGCCCCGCCCACCTGCAAGCACAAGAATGCACTGCTGCTGTTGTGAAACCTGAAAAAAATGATCAATAAAAAGGTCTCTGGCATCAGGAGGTGACGATAGTTTGATCACATGTTCTCGTTCTTCAGATTCTCTGCTCGAGTCCGAGGCTCAGACGCCGTAAAACACTGAGACAGGAAACCAGTAGATGTTGGTGAAGATAGAAGGTTTCACAGGCGAGATGGATTTCATGTGACAACGTTAACGACTTGTGCCCGAATGATTGAGTTTAAAAAACTGATTCAAAATGAAACGTGATCGAGGTTTGATATTTCACTGTTTACATATAACTATCAATAAAAGGTAAACAGAAAAACAGCCAAATATATAAAACTTGAATGAAGTTACATAAAAACTAAATTCAATCTTTTTTACAAGGTTTATTCTTTAAAGTAAAAGTTTTCAATACGTCTGTGAAAGGTTCATTTCAGCTGATATTTAATTGATAAATTGTTCTTATTGTAATTAAGCAGCTGTAAAAGCACAAGGAGGACGTGAGCGCTGAATGTTTCTGTTTCCTGTGTGAATTTTTCTGCTTCCCGTGTGAATGTTTCTGCTTCCTGTGTGAATGTTTCTGCTTCCCGTGTGAATGTTTCTGCTTCCCGTGTGAATGTTTCTGCTTCCCGTGTGAATGTTTCTGCTTCCCGTGTGAATGTTTCTGCTTCCTGTGGGAATGTTTCTGCTTCCTGTGTGAATGTTTCTGCTTCCCGTGTGAATGTGTCTGCTTCCTGTGTGAATGTTTCTGCTTCCCGTGTGAATGTTTCTGCTTCCTGTGGGAATGTTTCTGCTTCCTGTGTGAATGTTTCTGCTTCCCGTGTGAATGTTTCTGCTTCCCGTGTGAATGTTTCTGCTTCCTGTGGGAATGTTTCTGCTTCCTGTGTGAATGTTTCTGCTTCCCGTGTGAATGTGTCTGCTTCCTGTGTGAATGTTTCTGCTTCCTGTGTGAATGTTTCTGCTTCCTCTGTGAATGTTTCTGCTTCCTCTGTGAATGTTTCTGCTTCCTGTGGGAATGTTTCTGCTTCCTGTGTGAATGTTTCTGCTTCCCGTGTGAATGTGTCTGCTTCCCGTGTGAATGTTTCTGCTTCCTGTGTGAATGTTTCTGCTTCCTCTGTGAATGTTTCTGCTTCCTCTGTGAATGTTTCTGCTTCCTGTGTGAATGTGTCTGTTTCCCGTGTGAATGTTTCTGCTTCCTGTGGGAATGTTTCTGCTTCCTGTGTGAATGTTTCTGCTTCCTGTGTGAATGTTTCTGCTTCCTGTGTGAATGTTTCTGTTTCCCGTGTGAATGTTTCTGCTTCCTGTGAATGTTTCTGCTTCCTGTGTGAATATTTCTGCTTCCTGTGAATGTTTCTGCTTCCTGTGTGAATGTTTCTGTTTCCCGTGTGAATGTTTCTGCTTCCTGTGAATGTTTCTGCTTCCTGTGTGAATGTTTCTGTTTCCCGTGTGAATGTTTCTGCTTCCTGTGAATGTTTCTGCTTCCTGTGTGAATATTTCTGCTTCCCGTGTGAATGTTTCTGCTTCCCGTGTGAATGTTTCTGCTTCCTGTGTGAATGTTTCTGCTTCCTGTGTGAATGTTTCTGTTTCCCGTGTGAATGTTTCTGCTTCCTGTGAATGTTTCTGCTTCCTGTGTGAATGTGTCTGTTTCCCGTGTGAATGTTTCTGCTTCCCGTGTGAATGTTTCTGCTTCCCGTGGGAATGTTTCTGCTTCCTGTGTGAATGTTTCTGCTTCCTGTGTGAATGTTTCTGCTTCCTGTGGGAATGTTTCTGCTTCCTGTGTGAATGTTTCTGCTTCCCGTGGGAATGTTTCATGTTGGGCCTGATGTTGTTCTGGAGTCAGACCAGATATTTAGGATTTGATGTTTTCAGCCCAGTTCTTGTTTGATTGTGAACACGATGACACTCAAACCTCCTGATGGATTTCCATGGAACTTGGTGGGAAGATGCCGTAGAGAACATAAAAGAACTCATCATATTTCGATGCAGATCCAAGAATATTTTCTCTCTTTCTTTATGAAAGTGAGATAGAAACTTTCTCAATATTCTCACTGCAGATGAAAATGTGACCTCCTGACAGAACTGGTATTACTAGAGAATAACTGTAGAAATGATCCTTTTAAATTCCTCAGGTCAAAGAACCTTCAGCTTAAGACCTGATTGGAGGTTTGCAGGTTTCTGAGGTGAATCCTGATGTAGTTCAGCTCCTGTATCTTCTGTCTGACACCAGAACATTCTGCTCTTCATGTCACTTTATAACAAAAGCAAGATGATTAATCCTCTTCCTCTCAACATGCCGACAGCTCTGCTCCGTCCTCATCTTCTTCATTGTGTCACGTCGGCACATTTGGCTCATTAGCATCCAGCCTGCACTCAGCCGCTATTCACAAACCCTGAGCCAATGTCATTCTGTCCTTTTGTCAGAAATTAATATTGTTGGCTCCCTTTGAAATGGACGGGGTCGCTGTGGCCCCCTGATTAGCGTCTCCATGGTTCGATGCTTGGCCGTAACCCATGGCAACGCAGAGCCGGCTGGAAACGTGTGACGCAGCAGAAGCCAAATAAACAATTGGAATATGTGTGAAAGCAGCGAGGTGCCGCTCCTCATTCATCCTGAAACAAGATGCTGCAGGTTTTAATCATCGTCGTCCGGAAGAGAAGACGAGTCGGTGATGATGGAATGTGGAGCAGGTTCCTCGTGGAGATGAAGGTTCCTCGTGGAGATGAAGGTTCTTCGTGGAGATGAAGGTTCCTCGTGGAGATGAAGGTTCCTCGTGGAGATGAAGGTTCCTCGTGGAGATGAAGGTTCCTCGTGTAGATGAAGGTTCCTCGTGGAGATGAAGGTTCCTCGTGTAGATGAAGGTTCCTCGTGGAGATGAAGGTTCCTCGTGGAGATGAAGGTTCCTCGTGGAGATGAAGGTTCCTCGTGGAGATGAAGGTTCCTCGTGGAGATGAAGGTTCCTCGTCCCTCACAGCTCGTTCTCTGTCTCCTCTCGATAGAATCACACACTTCTGGTTCTCCGGTGCTTTGGCCTCGAACGCAGCCGAGACAAACACATTTCATCCAGTCGCTTTCTGTCACCTGCTCGACTCTGAAAGTTTTTTATGACAGAACTAACTCAGCTCCAGCTTCACCGGGAGGTTCGAGCTCTGCAGCTCAAAAAGAACAAAAAGGGGACGTTTGGAAACGTGCAAACAAAAGCAGGAGGATTCAGCAGGAATGTGTTAAATGAGCAGGAATCGATCTCCTGTCGGGGATTTACTGGGACGGCGTCTTAAATCCTTCTGCCTCCCGGACGCCAGCGGTTCTCGGGGGAGAAGCTGTTCATCAGATCCACGTGTCCGGACCTCGTCTGCACGCAGCTCGCGGACGTGAGGGAAACACGAGGCTCGGGTGATAAAACCCCTCATGGCATAAAGGAATAGTCATGAGTAGAAATCTGTTTTCTGATCGTACACAGCTTCCATTACGTCTCAGAACAACGTTTAATCTGCGACTGGATTCTGTTCATCGGGATTCTCTGCGGAGGACGAACCAGGAAGTCGATGCTAACGTACAAAGACTATAACACTAGAGACCAGTGGTCACGTCCTCAGCTAGTTTGTGTTTATACGACAAAATAACAGTATAATTTTAACTCTGCACCAGTGACACCTAGTGGATAGAGGCAGCAAGTTTTTGTCCATACGTCCCATTCTTGTGAACAATATATCTCAAGACTGCTTCAAGGGAATTTGTTCAAATTTGTTACAAACATTCAGTTGAACTCACGGAGGAACTGATTAGATTATGGTGGACAAAGGTCA
This sequence comes from Limanda limanda, assembly GCF_963576545.1. Classification (NCBI taxonomy): domain Eukaryota; kingdom Metazoa; phylum Chordata; class Actinopteri; order Pleuronectiformes; family Pleuronectidae; genus Limanda; species Limanda limanda. The sequence goes on from NC_083653.1 coordinate 976,057, forward strand.
AAGGTCAAGGTCACAGTGGCCTCACATGTTCTCGTCCTCTTGAGCCTGATGTGTCTAGTTTGACTCGAGGCTCTTGCTTCAGATTTTGACCAGACGTCACTTGAAACTCACTTCAGAGGTCAAAGGTCACAGTGCGCTGGTTGGTGAAGCTGTGGAGGAAACAGATTCTCTACGTTATCGTGATGTTTGAGCAGATATCACGACATGAAGATGTTTGATGAGGCAGCGCTGAAGTGTGGGGGAGCAGAACACACACATCCGCCCACACACACACACAAACACACACACACACACACACACCTGTCCTCAGCGTCTGTGTGTTCATTCTGTTAGTTTGTGTGTTTTTGTTTGTTTGGCAGTGGGATGTTCCTCAGAGCTTTAACTCGCCCACACACTTCATCACATGCTCTCATCTCCTCTTCTTCTTCTTCTTGTCATTTCACTTTCATCCATCAATCAACAAACCTCTTCCACTCGAGGCTTGTTCAGCAGCTGAAGAACCCAACGGAACCCAAGTCATGTGACGTACGCTGAAGCACGGGAGGTGGAGTCAGGAGAACCAGCACCTGAAACCACGTTCTACGGATTAGACACAGACAGAGACTTTAAGACTGTCCTTTACCTGTCCTTCACCTGTCCTTCACCTGTCCCTCACCTGTCCCTCACCTGTCCCTCACCTGTCTCTCACCTGTCCTTCACCTCTCCTTCACCTGTCCTTCACCTGTCCCTCACCTGTCCCTCACCTGTCCTTCACCTGTCCTTCACCTGTCCCTCACCTGTCCTTCACCTGTCCTTCACCTGTCCTTCACCTGTCCTTCACCTGTCCCTCACCTGTCCCTCACCTGTCCCTCACCTGTCTCTCACCTGTCCTTCACCTCTCCTTCACCTGTCCTTCACCTGTCCTTCACCTGTCCCTCACCTGTCTCTCACCTGTCCTTCACCTGTCCCTCACCTGTCCTTCACCTGTCCTTCACCTGTCCTTCACCTGTCCCTCACCTGTCTCTCACCTGTCCCTCACCTGTCCTTCACCTGTCCTTCACCTGTCCCTCACTTGTCCCTCACCTGTCCCTCACCTGTCCTTCACCTGTTCTTCACCTGTCCCTCACCTGTCCTTCACCTGTCCTTCACCTGTCCTTCACCTGTCCCTCACCTGTCCTTCACCTGTCCCTCACCTGTCCTTCACCTGTCCTTCACCTGTCCTTCACCTGTCCCTCACCTGTCCCTCACCTGTCTCTCACCTGTCTCTCACCTGTCCTTTACCTCTCCTTCACCTGTCCTTCACCTGTCCTTCACCTGTCTCTGTTCTCAAAGAGCAGGAAAATCATTGAAACTGACAACTGGAGTCTGGAGATATCTCTGTCAAAGGTCAGAGGTCACTGTGACCTCATGAAGTGATGTCATCTTAAGATTCCTCTGAGAGAATCTTTTCAAATCCTTCACCAACGTTCAATAAAGCTGCGTTCACGCTAAACGTGAAGCACATTTTCACGTAACATTACTTGAGTGAGTTTTGGTTAGAGGTTAGCCCGACCATGTGTGGGAAGACCACCAGGGGGCGCACACTGCTCAGGGAACTGTCCTGTCTCCTGTAGGAGCTGAGTCTGAGGTTTGATGACCTGTTGGCTCGGGGGCGGAGCCAGGACCTGAGTTTCATTCTCAAAGCTGATTGGCTTCAGCAACACTGTCACTAATCTTTATGCTAATATTTCCACTTGAATAGTTAATGTGATGATGATGTTTATCTGTTTTACCGGATGAGGCAAAGCAAACACAAAGCTCATGAATCTCCTGAAGCTCCGCCTCCCTCCTGCTGTGAGTTCCATCCACTCCTCTTCACCTCCTCATGACCTCACGGCTCCTGGAGGATCTGTACAGATGTTTCTGAGTGTGTGAGCGGTCGCTTCCTGGTTGAATCCTCAGCGTCTGCCGTCTGACAGCCAAACTCCAGACCAAGAGAATTTGAAAACATAAATCATCACTTTAAACAAATGTTCTTTTGTATAAAACCACTTCAGAGACGACCAGTGAATCTGTTTCTCTCCTGCTGAAGGATCCAGTTTGTTTAAATCCTTCCTGACTGATGTTCCAGCTTTTCTTCCATCTTCAGTTCCTCTGGATCCAGATCTTTGACTTCAGCTCCGTCTCGTCTCCTCAGGGTTGTTTTGTCTTCTTCTCTAGACTCTGAGATTTGGATCATTCACAGAAGAACCCGTTGAAATATTACAGAGGTTTAATTATAAACTATATTTTCTCCCATTAGTGAAACACATTTTCCTAGACTAAAATATCTTGAGTCCAAATAAAAAGTAAAATTATTCCCAAAACTGAGGAGGAATCATATGAGTTTAATTTTTCCATTAGGTTTGTCTCAGCTTCATATTCTATTTGATTTCCCGTCAGATGAATCGTCTGGAGAACTGAACCTCAGCTGCTGTCAGAAAATGAACCAAATAACATAAAATAAAACCTGCTGCTACACATGAACTCAGACACATTTTAATATGTTTTTGGTTTGAAAGTGATGAGAGAATTCTCGCTCTGTCGACTTATTGACTTCCTGTCTCTTTCATAGCGAGCGTCCTCGTTATCGATCCTATTCGAGTGTTTTCTCTCCCAGCGCTGAGCTGTGGACACGATGTGAACTCACTGGTCTCCCAGTGCATCCTGGGAAGGACTGAACTCTCCAGGTTAGTGGGTTCATGACCTATACTGCATCCAGCCACTAGGGGGCCATCCAGATGATTAGGCTTCACTTTTGGGGCTGTTGCATCGTTAGCTACTTTGAGCCATAGATATATATAAAGACTAGATATCTCGCTCGACGGAGCCGGACGTCACCACATGGCGGCCATCTTGTTGCGGGAGGCTCTCTCACCCATAACATTGTGTTGGTAGTTGTAAATAACTTGCTCAATTTTCAAGCGATTTTGAAACGGTCTGGTTTGTTATAAACGTCAGAGATGTAGTTATGACACTGCATAAATTATTAATATTTTTTAGAAAATAACATAATTATTCATAAGTACACAGTGTCATATCTAAATCTCTGACGTTTATAACAAACCAGACCGTATCAAAATCGGTTGAAAATTGAGCAAGTTATGGTTATTTACCAACACAATGTTATGGGTGAGAGAGCCTCCCGCAACAAGATGGCCGCCATGTGGTGACGTTCGTCTCCGTTGGCCGGCAACGCGGCCGAGTCATCTAGTGTTTATATCTGTGCTTTGAGTGGCTGCACTCGATGCTAGCTAGTAGCTCGTAGCTCGATGGGTTTGGTCACATCTATCATCAGCGTTGGAAGGAGCCTTGATAAAAAGACGTCTGATCATTGGTCCTAAGACGCTGCCTCTGGACCCGTTTCTGATCCGACACACGGATCTGATCTAAACTGTTTTGCAGAACACGAAGAGTTGAAGCTCCGAGCTGCAGCAGAGAAACTCTGATCGTGTTTCAGATGAGAATCACATGATTGGTTCTGACACAGAGGGTCAGGTCCCTGCACCACTTTCATCTCATCTACAGGAATCATTATCATCAGTGTGATATGAATGATTCTGGTGTTTGATTTGCTGCAGTTGGAGACGATGAGAAAGTTTGAATAATCTTTGGTTTATTAACCTTTAGCTCTTCTGTCTAGTTAAAGCTTAAAAAACGTTGCAGGAATCGAGACGTTAAAAACATGAGCAACAGTTTTAAACTATTTAAAATACGTTTTAATTCTGAGGTGAAGAAACCGGATCAGAGACGCAGATGAGGATCAAACACTAAGATTCATGACGATGAATGTGAAGTTTTAAATCCTTTTTAAATCCTTCACACTGGAAACCCAGAGAATCGTGAGAACCTGTGTTGATATAAGATGGAATCCGTCACATGAATCACTTTCCTCTTCTTCATTAAAATGCTCTTGAACGTCGTCGCAGTGTAAACGTCCTGAAGCCGACGCTGTGATCTCAGCGTCTGATGGAGCGGCGCCGGCTCGCTGTGATGTTCCTGTTTACTCGCTGCTGCTCGTGTGATGAGAAAACATTTGCTGAGGATTGGCAGCAGAACAGGAAGTGTCAGATGAGTCTGAGCTGCAGATCCACGCCGGCGTCTGACGAGCAGGAGGCGGAAATCAATTGCATATTGGCTTTTAACAATCCTGAATTCATTTGAAGAAGCAGTTTCACACAGAGCTCTTTCCTCTGGAGGTTCAGATCTGTCACGGCTGGTTCCACGTGTCCCCGCCCGACTTATCTGTCCACTCAGGAGTGAGAGCAGCTCTCTGGAGATAGTGGACGCTAAATGTCAAGATCCTGCAGGAGCTCAGTCTGGATCCAGTTCCTTTCATCTGCTGCTGTTTGATGATCAAAGGCCGCGGACGTCGGGTCGAGGCCCGAAGAGAAGAAGAGAAGAAGAGAAGAAGAGAAGAAGAAAGAAAACACGTCAGAGTGGAAACAAACCAGCTTCCACATGGTGACTCATGAAACCCTCCATTTATCACGGTTCTACCACAGACTGTAAATAAGGTGAATCATCTGGATCGCCCCCTGGTGGCCGGCTGCAGTAAAGGTCAAATCTCCTCCATGTTATCAAATGGGACATGGATGGTTTCTGTCATTTTAAGGTCGTTTTTTGGTTCAAGTGTTTCTGATGAGTTTGGTTTTTAAAGGTTGATGATGTAAAAACAGGCTCAGACGTCAATGATTGACAGATGAGACTGACTCATGATTGGCAGAGAGCATGTGAATGGGCGGGGCATCTACACTCCCTCCTTTCCACGATCACTTCAGCAAATCAGCGTTCGTGTCCAAGACATTTTGTCTTCATGTCCTGATCGAGGGAGGAAGTGGAAACCACAACAGCTTCTTATCACAAGAACCCGTGTTCAGCTCCTCCTGATCTGTTCGATCTGACTCTGATGGATCAGTTCTAATCAAACTGATTTCATCCTGAAATGGTCCAAGGAGGAAACAGAGGTTGAGCTAATAACCGAGTGATAACCCATGCTGGTCCCAGACTCGTCTCTCACACTCGTCTTCAAATCACTATTTAATTGGCCTGTTTTTGGTCGTTGCAGGTTTGGCAGCTCATTACGTTTCCTGTGTGTGTGTGTGTGTGTGTGTGTGTGTGTGTGTGTGTGTGTGTGTGTTGCGTTGCTCTGGAGGGATTTACTGTACCGAGCAGTTTCCTCCAAATAACACCGGAGAGCTTTGCTATTAATGAAGAGCGTCCAGTCGTCTGTGTGTGTGTGTGTGTGTGTGTGTGTGTCTGTGTGTGTGTGTGTGTGTGTGTGTGTGTCTGTGTGTGTGTGTGTGTGTGTGTGTGTGAGATCCTCATCGTTCACTTTAAGTTGTGTGTCTGTTGTTCATTGATTCATATAAATTGCATCTCTGTCGAGTCTCCTCAGCAAACCTCGCTCTGCACTGATGAAGTTTACGTTTCTGTGTGTGTGTGTGTGTGTGTGTGTGTGTGTGTGTGTGTGTGTGTGTGTGTGTGTGTGTGTGTGTGTGTGTGTGTGTGTGTCTGTGTGTGTGTGTGTGTGTGTGCTCCAGGAAATTGGGTAAGGGTTAGGGAACAGAAGGTGGGATACTTCAGGTCAACTCCTCCTCAGCTCCTCCTCAGCTTCTCCTCAGCTTCTCCTCAGCTCCTCCTCAGCTCCTCCTCAGCTTCCTCTCAGTTCCTCCTCAGCTTCTCCTCAGTTCCTCCTCAGCTCCTCCTCAGCTCCTCCTCAGCTTCTCCTCAACTCCTCCTCAGCTTCTCCTCAGCTTCTCCTCAGTTCCTCCTCAGCTTCTCCTCAGTTCCTCCTCAGCTTCTCCTCAGTTCCTCCTCAGCTCCTCCTCAGTTCCTCCTCAGCTCCTCCTCAGCTTCTCCTCAGCTTCTCCTCAGCTCCTCCTCAGCTTCTCCTCAGTTCCTCCTCAGCTTCTCCTCAGCTTCTCCTCAGCTTCTCCTCAGCTTCTCCTCAGCTTCTCCTCAGCTCCTCCTCAGCTCCTCCTCAGTTCCTCCACAGCTTCTCCTCAGCTCCTCCTCAGTTCCTCCACAGCTTCTCCTCAGTTCCTCCTCAGCTCCTCCTCAGCTCCTCCTCAGCTCCTCCTCAGCTTCTCCTCATCCTTTAACACAATCTCTATATTTCAGGTTGTGAGTCCATCTCATCCTCTTAGTGTAATAGTGGAAATAGTGTTTTTCATCTAACAGTACAAAGTGTTGTGTTCTTTACCCTGGAATGGGCTCTTTATATTTCAATACTTTATGTTTTAATACATTACATTGAAATACTTTATACTGAAACACTTTATACTAAAATCTTTTTTATTTAAATACTTCTCATTATTATCAGGATTCATCCTGAGGGTAACATGAGTGAATTAAAATGTTGAGTGGATGATTCATTATTATTCATCCTCTGGGGATCATGATCGTTTGCAAATTATAATATATAATATAATAATGGAGTTTATTAACTTATAATATAATATAAAATATTTGTCGGCGACACGGATAAAATAATTAAATTCAAAGACATTAAATTAATTGAGCAATATAGTTTATTGTGTTAGATTGGGACACGAGTCTGAAAGAGGAAACCTCCGCTGCAGCTTTAATTCAGTTTCCTGTTGTTTCAGCTGATTCTGAGTGTTGCTCCACACCCATTTAACTAGAGGAGTTAATGAGTTTAATCAGGAGCTCACGTGCCCCCCCGAGGAGGCGTTAGGCCCCTTGATTAATATTATAAACTATTCTTTGTTTATTATGATATTCACTATGTGTTTATATTTGCTGATGGCTTCTAATGCAGCACGAGAATCGATCAATCTTCTTTTAAATCCTGACTTGGTAAAAGGGATGACTGGTTTGGGGTCGTTCACCCTGCAGCTGATAAATAAAGGAGAAAGTATGTTTTATATATATTTATATTATTAACGTGGACGTTTCTCTGCTGCAGAATCAGCGAGAATAATCCAAACAAGTGATGAAAGAGAAAACTCTGAAATCAAATCTGACATTTTCTCTGTGACACAACATGAGTTGTTTGATGTGAGCCGACCTCCTGCTGGCGAGCGGAGAGGAAACTAAATGTTGGAGCTAAGCAGCGATTCCTCTCCTTGAATTCACAAAGCATCATTGTCATGCAACACGTAGCTCGCCTGTCCACCCGTTGCCAAGGGGATATACTGTCGTGGCTTTCATCTCCATCTCTGCACATCACAATCAGAATGGACTTGATAAAAGGTTTTCATCTTTTCATACCAACGTGACCGTTTCCCAGCCGGCGCCTCCCAGCCCGACCACGAGCTGCAGAGGCTCTTTAAACGCACAAGCTTTACTTCCTGAACCCGTGCAGCCGAGCGGCGTCCGACCCGAGTCGCCGCCGCTCTCAGACGCCGCAGTTACACACAAGTCTGAAACTGTTGTTGTACGACAAACTGTTGTTGTACGGCCTAAAATCATCTGCTCGACAACTACTGAACTACCTGGGATCCTCACTGCAGCTAGGAGAGTTCTGTAGACTGTTAATAAACATGGACGAGGATATGAAGTTGTCTGCGATTGTGAGTCAGTGGCTGCAGCTGTGTGTTACTAACTGTGTGTGTGTGTGTGTGTGTGTGTGTGTGTGTGTGTGTGTGTGTGTGTGTGTGTGTGTGTGTGTGACTAAAGCTACAAGGCTCCTCAGTTATCTCATAATAGGATTTATTCAAATTCCACTTAACAAAGGAAACTGCTCGGGGGGGATTTTCCGGCATGCATTTTTGAATTTTTTAACATTATTAAATTTGATAATTCAATTAAAAAAAACAGACTGGAGGGCAGAGAGGCGGTTTCATGAGATAGTGATGGTCTGAGGTGGAGAGACAGGAAGTTACAGGAGAGGACGGACAAGAAAATGTCAGAGTTTGTGACTTTCAGAGTGAAGCAGGTTTGTCCTCCTGTCCTCTGCTGTCTCAGCAGGAGAGGACACCTCCAGGGGAAATGATCTCCTCTCCTCAGCTCTGCTCCTCGACCCCGATGGAAGACGTCTGAAGGTCAAGAGGAGATGTGAAGGAGCAGCAGCCTGTTTTCTGCTTGTCTGACTCAGCTTCACCTGTGTCTCGTGCTGCAGGAGTCACCTGCCTCGAGTCGCCTGCCTCAAGTCGCCTGCCTCGAGTCGCCTGCCTCGACCCTCCAGGAGTCACCTGCCTCGGCCCTGCAGGAGTCACCTGCCTCGAGTCGCCTGCCTCGAGTCGCCTGCCTCGACCCTCCATGAGTAACCTGCCTCGGCTCAGAAGGAGTCGCCTGCCTCGGCCCTGCAGGAGTCACCTACCTCGAGTCACCTGCCTCAAGTCGCCTGCCTCGAGTCGCCTGCCTCGAGTCGCCTGCCTCGACCCTCCAGGAGTAACCTGCCTCGAGTCACCTGCCTCGAGTCGCCTGCCTCGAGTCGCCTGCCTCGACCCTGCAGGAGTCACGTCGCCTGCCTCGAGTCGCCTGCCTCGACCCTGCAGGAGTCACCTGCCTCAAGTCGCCTGCCTCGAGTCGCCTGCCTCGACCCTGCAGGAGTCACGTCGCCTGCCTCGAGTCGCCTGCCTCGAGTCGCCTGCCTCGACCCTGCAGGAGTCACGTCGCCTGCCTCGAGTCGCCTGCCTCGAGTCGCCTGCCTCGAGTCGCCTGCCTCGACCCTTCAGGAGTAACCTGCCTCGAGTCGCCTGCCTCGAGTCGCCTGCCTCGAGTCGCCTGCCTCGAGTCGCCTGCCTTGACCCTCCAGGAGTCGCCTGCCTCGAGTCGCCTGCCTCGAGTCGCCTGCCTCGAGTCGCCTGCCTTGACCCTCCAGGAGTCGCCTGCCTCGAGTCACCTGCCTCGACCCTCCAGGAGTCGCCTGCCTCGAGTCGCCTGCCTGGAAAGATGTGTTAGATTACACTGAGATTAATGAGCCAGAGGCAGCTGACCAATCACAGCAGGGGGCTCTTAAAGAGACAGGAGCTGAAACCCAGTGTGTGAGACAGAGGCTGAAGAGAGGAGCTGCAGCGATGGACAGTTGATTTGAGCAGTGATTGAGCTGATGGATGAAACCCAGCAGGACTCAGGCTGCAGAGGTCAGAGGTCACCTGGTGTTTAACTCCTCTCGATACAGACCACCTGACGTGTGATGTCACCTGAACACAGACGAGTGCACGAGGCAGCGAGCCACGCCTCTCCATCAGGATCCATCTCTCTGTGCAGCAGCCACCACTTCCACTATCATGTCTAGGGTTGCAAAGGGGCGGAAAGTTTCCGGTAAATTTCCGGAAACTTTCCATGGGAAGTTTAGCTCGGGAATTTTGGGAATTTTGAAAAAAACAAACCATGCAAATTAAATGCTGAGCAATAAAAACATCATTCAAAACTCTATTTTAAAGATGTATGGAACGTTGAGTTCCAACCCTCCACTGGTCATTCTTCCATCACATGCACAGATAACTCCCAGCATGCTTCACTCTACAGCAGGGCTACTGAGGCCTGCTGTAGAGTGAAGGACTAGTCAGGTAAGTTTCCATGATATTACTGGGGAAATATATTAGCATGCTGATTGAGGATTGTTCATCTGTTCATCTAGACTATTTCCATTCATTTATCCATCAATTGTAAAATATGTTTACAGACGATTCCAATTGTTTGGCTAACTATTTATATCTCTAGCAGTGCATCAGTGTTTTTTTACAAACTTTTTTCTCATCTTATTCTACAGAACAATGCCACGTGCACTCTCTCATGTGTGGAGACATTTCACCTCATCCAATGTAGAAGGAAAGGCTGTGTACATTTGCAAATACTGTGCAAAGACCTATGTTAAGAATGACACAACGATGCAGAAGCATATAGTCAAGTGCCCAAAGTTTCCTCAGGACTCAAATCAGACTATGACACAACAAAATGTTTATATTTATGTCTGTATATAACAAGGTAAATACAGTTAGTATAAATTACCCACAACATTTCCACTTTATTCCCGTTAATTCCCGTATATTCCCGTTAATTCGCGTTAATTCCCGTTAATTCCCATGGAAAGTTTCCAACTTTGAATATTCCCGGAATTTTGCAACCCTAATCATGTCACATTCTGCTCCTTATGTACACACCAAGAAATTATGCAGCGTTGTTCTTATGCAGCTGAGGCAGCATCCACAGCATCTCCAGCACGGAACCTTTCATATCAAATCACTGGACCTGAGAAAGTCTTTATATCCAACTTGTTCCCACTCAGCCGCCCCCCCCCCCCCCCAGTCTGGTGGAGGGAACACATCACCTGTCAGAGGGGGAACGAGCCGAGGACCATCATGGGGAACGGGTCCGGTGTGAAATGAAAGGAAATGCATCTGAATGAATGATTCATCTGACATGACAGGATAATGGCTCCTTCTGTCAGGAGGAAAACTGCTGCGTGTTCAGGTGTGAGGAGGAGGAGGAGGAGGAGGAGGAGGAGGAGGAGGAGGAGGAGGAGGAGGAGGAGGAGGAGGAGGAGGAGGAGGAGGAGGAGGAGGAGGAGGAGGAGGAGGAGTAGGAGGAGGAAGAGGAGGAGGAAGAGGAACAGGAGCTGGATGTGATGTGCAGGTCACAGAGCTTCACCCGAGGTCATAAACCTCCTTTGATTGTCACGCTGACTCCAGGCTCTGGATCTGGTTTTAATTAAAACCTGTTTCTGCCTGATGGCCGTGAAGCCGCCGGTCGTCAATGTCTCTGAATGTGTAATTTGATTTGTATTTTCATTTCTTTATCCTCCCAGTTGACAGACTTTGGGCTAGAAGGAGATTCATATTCATGGTCCCCAGGGGAAGATGTGTTTATGTGTGATTGACCCTCTGAACAAGTCCCAGTTCCCTCTCTCACCTTCAGTGTGTAACCTGCCTTATTGCTCTAATAACCAGTAACGAGTGTATTTCTATGAAGTCCATGCACACACTGGACCAATCAAAGCTTCATATGATGATACATTTCTTTGACCTGGACTGGGAGAGAGGTTCTTGCAGCAGCTTTGTTTATGTTGAAGATAAATGAAAAACCATTAGTTTAAAGCTGCTGTGCTGGTTTTTCTTTTGTTGATGCAGAGCTGCTCATAAATCATGAAGCTAATTATCGTTGTGATGCTGAATGTAAAGTTCTTAATGTTCTGTGTACATTTTTTTATCTTTACAGCAAATAAGAAAACATCAGGTCTAAAGCTGACTCAGCAGATTGTGAAACAAAACCAGGAGTTCTTCATTCAAATGATCAGTGAACGATTAGAGAAGGAAGAGGAGATGTGAGGCCTCATGAAACTAATGAAGTTCAGTCCCTGGAGGTGAGGAGGCTCCAGCACACGTTCACACACCAACATCCTTATTAGGGTTCTGTAAATTTCAATTTTAATTATGGCGTTGTTGCATTGCATCGCCCTCTCAGCAGCAGACACACACATCACATTCACCTGCTGTAATGAACCACACGTGTGTGTCTGCTGCAGAACGAGAACAATCCCATCTGAAGCCTTCAGGTGTTTCTACATCATGATGCTGTGAGACCTGGAAGAGTTGCTGGTTCAAGTCCTTACATGCAGATGATAAAGAATAAGGTGCTTATTTAAAAAAGGATCTTTTAGGAAAAGATGTCCAGGAGGTTTATTCCAGATGTTTCCATGTGACTCCTGGTGTGTGTGTGAACATCTGCAGGAGAACGTCATGTTCTCTCAGATATAAAAGAACAAATCTGAACAAAGAAGAAGAAACATGTTTTTGTTTTTCAGTAATTTCATTTTTAACCCAAGTGACGCTGCATAAATTAAAATGAAACTTCTCTGAAGTGAATGTGACTCTGAATATTAATGTGGCCGACGCAGCAGCTTTGACAAATTGCTGTTTGACTCCTGACGGAGGAAAGAAAATGAATTTCACAGTCTCATCTCTAAATCCTGAAATATTAATTTTCACCTCAAACACAAAGATTTTTTTTATTATTTTTTATCAAAAACATCAGAAATTAAAATCTGTTTTCAGACATGACCTTTGGAAAATATCCATAAAATAGAGTCTGGACGTTTTTCCAGTTTCACGTCCGTCAAGTGTTCGAAACCTTGTGAAAATCTCCACGTTGCTTCTGAAATGTTTCAAATGAAATCCGACCAGTGACTCATGCGACTGTTGTTAGTCACAAACGAGCAGAAACTGGTCAAACACTTAGATCAACATCATACTTTTCATCTACAGCTTTTAATAATGAGTGAAGGTTGTTAATTGAGTCTTAATCAGTCACATCCGTCGTGTCTTTTATAAAACGTCGAGCGGCTCGATCGTCAGTCGAGAGAAACTGAGAGAGAAACCGAGACGTTTGTGTTTGTGACCTCAAACGTTTCTTTTGTTTCCTGCCTCGTTAATAAAATAATCTTTCACTGCATTGAATTTCTTTCACGTCTCTAAGTTCAGCTCTTTGCAAACATTCAGATCCGCTGAGGACTAAAGAGATTTAACTCAGGATCAGGAAACACAAGGATTCAATGTTGAATAACCTTAATTTTAAATGTCTGTTTTAATATATATTTTTATAACCTTATAAAAAAACCTTGGATTAAACGAAGACAGTTTCTGTTCCTCAGCTGAGAGAACAACACGAGCAATGAAGCAGTTTTTACATTTCTCTAAACAACAGAAATCAATCATGAAAAGTTGATTTCCTCTGATCTCTTTACACTTAATCAACCAATAGTTTACAGCATTAATGTGACATTGCAGATATGAGTCACTATCAGAAAACACAGATACAAACAAAGGTCAGTGGCTGACATCAGATTTACAACTGCACAGGAAATGTAATAATCAAGATTTAACGTCTTTTGGTTCCTTTTGTCACGTTTGATTTCACATGAGAACAGGTTATGATGCAGCTTCTTCCTCTGGACGGTTTCTTCTCATCGCTGCTTCATGAGAACAACGAGTGTCTCCGAGTGTCCCGGTGAGGACGTAGTGATGAGTTCTTCTGATCCATGTCCTCGTCCTTCGTGTGAATCGTCTCCCAGGACCAGCTCGTCCATTCCCTCATTACACCGGTGATCACTAATGCTCTGTGTCCATTCATCACACTTATCCACTGAAATGACCCTGATCTGGTGCTAATGGAAACTGGAGTCATTAGCAGGTCTGTCGCATGATTTCCTTTTTCTTTTTTTGGTTTAATTGTGCTCGTTGAAAAAGTGTCGGAGGCAAACGGGACCAAGTGTGAATATTAAAAACCAGCGATGAAAGATGAGCTGGACTCAGAAACATCCCAGTGGAGCGAGAACAATAAACATCTCCACAAACTGAATGTTCTCCAGGAGCTGTTTGTGCTGCAGCTCATTTGGGAAAAAGGATAAAAAATAAACTCTTGTTCAGGAGGAAAGTCTCCGAAACGACTGAGAGAATGATGAATAATAAATAATGATTTTTAGACTCATGTAGGAGATACCTGCTGTTAGACTCTGTTTAATAAATCAAGACAGCTGATTGGCTGCTCAGGGAGAGACTCCTCCCACTGATGGGAATTCACCAGTAGAGTCCAGATGTTTAATGGATTTACAGCTGATGGATCACAAGGAGCTCTGAGAGGAGGAGGAGCAGCAGAGGAGAAGTTACCATGTGACTCCTCCTCCCTGAGGGTCTCCTCTTCACCTCCTGCACCTCCTGCAGACTCCTCCTCCTCTCACAGCTTCTCATGCAGGGGACCATGTGACTCCTCCTCCTGACGGTCTCCTGTTCACCTCCTCCAGACTCCTCCCTGAAGGTCTCCTGGTCACCTCCTGCACCTCCTGCACCTCCTGCAGACTCCTCCTCCTCCTGCAGACTCCTCCTCCTCTCACAGCGTCTCATGCCGAGGACCATGTGACTCCTCCCTGATGGTCTCCTGGTCACCTCCTGCACCTCCTGCAGACTCCTCCTCCTCCAGACTCCTCCCTGAAGGTCTCCTGGTCACCTCCTGCACCTCCTGCACCTCCTGCAGACTCCTCCTCCTCCTGCAGACTCCTCCTCCTCTCACAGCGTCTCATGCCGAGGACCATGTGACTCCTCCCTGATGGTCTCCTGGTCACCTCCTGCACCTCCTGCAGACTCCTCCTCCACCAGACTCCTCCCTGAAGGTCACCTGGTCACCTCCTGCACCTCCTGCAGACTCCTCCTTCTCCAGACTCCTCCCTGAAGGTCACCTGGTCACCTCCTGCACCTCCTGCACCTCCTGCAGACTCCTCCTCCTCCAGACTCCTCCCTGAAGGTCACCTGGTCACCTCCTGCACCTCCTGCACCTCCTGCAGACTCCTCCTCCTGCAGACTCATCCCTGATGGTCTCCTCTTCACCTCCTGTTCACCTCCTGCACCTCCTCCTGCAGACTCCTCCTCCTCCTGTTCACCTCCTGCACCTCCTGCAGACTCCTCCTCCTCATGTCCACCTCCTGCACCTCCTCCTGCAGACTCCTCCTCCTCTCATAGCTTCTCACTGTGCACACGAGACCTGAGGCCAATTCTCAGCTGAAGTTAATGAGGTTAAGTTGTAAATATGCTGTGTAGAAATTGCAAATGATGAGTTAACGAGGCAGCGCTCGCTCTCAATTAGTCCTAATTGGGTCGATGTTCCAGCCCCCCCCCCCCCCACCCCCCCCACTTTACCCAGACTCATTACGAACCTACAGAACGCAGATATACGTTTGTTTCTTTATATAAAGAAGATTAAAGCACCGGGTTTTATTCTATAACTGTGGGATTCTGCTCATGTTCTTCATATAGTCTAAATCAGGAGTCCTTCTGGGACTGGGGGGGGGGCACAGGGGACCAGGGGCTTTAAAGGTGATGACAGAGCTGCAATGCATCATGGGAGAACGCTCGTGAACGCAGGAAGCTGCTGGAACGACCTCAGTTCAGACTATTAAATAGTTTCCTTTCAAGAAAAGCACAAAATGAAACGTAAGGATTCATATCACGGAGTGGAGACTGCTGCACGTTCAGGTTGTGTTAGGAAACGTGTTGTCGTGTGTGTGTCTGGGATTAGCTCCCCACTCTGTGTGTGTGTGTGTGTGTGTCTTGATCCAGGACTGAACATCACACATCACTTGTCACCGTGTCCTCAGACGTTTGTTCAGAACGAAGATGTTTAGAGGATAGAAGCTTGTTGTGATTCTTGGACCTTGAGCGATCGGTGAGCAGCTGCAGAACCAGACGAGGACGAGTGAGTCTGAACTCACACACATGGAAAATACATTTTAATTTACCTGGGACACGTTGTTCCATTTAAAACCTTCACTTCAACCTTTTGTCATTTAGATTAGATTTCTTTATTTATCCACACAATGGGAAAATTCACTTGTTACAGCAGAAAAGAGAAAAACAGAATTTAAATAACAGTGCCGAAGCAACAATAAAAAAGAAAGATCAAAATATATACACTTACTAAACTACACATAATGAGTGTACAGAAACAAAAACAAAAACAACCTGCAAAACAGACACTGTGCAAAAGCAGGTACTGGGGAGAAAGTGGAATGATGTGAGTGTTATTGTAATGAAAACAAAAGTATTATAAGTAATATTGCAACAGTAGTGACCATGATACAGAAAAAATAATTAAAAAGTAAGTGACCATAATATAAATAATACTACAAGATAGCATAAAGGAAAATATAAATATAGCAATGTAACCATTATAAGTGACCATGATATAAATATAGATGTAAAGTGTTGAATGTTATTGTGCATTTATTCTCCAGAACAGGCGACTTTGTGAAGATGTGTATTCGACAGAAACAACAAAGTGTCTGATGAAGAAGAAGAAGCTTCAGTGAAGAACCTGGGGAGAAGTGGATTTCAGGACCTTGACCTTTAACCTCTATGAAGCAGAAGGTGGAATGTCACCTACTTCTATTTCTTTAATAATGATGATAAGGGTTTAAATTCACAATTCAACAGTTTTGGCCTCATCACTCAGATGTGTTCATTTCTGCAGTGATTTGATATGTGAATAAGTAACTATGCTCTTCTGTTTTAAAGTATTTACTGTTTGATGTCTTTGATTTTAAACGTGTGTTTCATGATGTTTCCTTCAGAAGTCGTTTCCTTGTTATTGTGTCGAGCTGCTTGTTCCTGTAACAACAGGATTTAATATTATTCTCAATTCTCTGAGAGAAGGTGAGAAACCTGTGTTCTTTGTCCACAGCAGCTTTTGATCTGTTTTTATTTCCCTGATACTTGAAATAAGATTTTCACAGAAAGATAAATGTGATTTCTAATGAGCTGTTTGAGTTGAGATCTCAGATTGGGGCGTTAGGATTATTGTTGGTGGCGAGAGGTTAAACGGAGCTCGACAGACGAAATTAACTGGATTACGTGTGATTGTCGTCTGGATTTCATCAGAGGATAATTCACTGTGTGTGTGTGTGTGTGTGTGTGTGGGGGGGGGGGGGTTAAGCCCTGGGAGTCGTTGCACCTGTAAACAGCTTCAGCTCAGACAAACCAGTGGATTCCTTCGTCACATTCCAGCAGTTTGAGGGATTCACAGGCAGCTGGATTCCCCCCCGAGGCTGAAGTGTGTGTAGCTCAGGAGACGAGTGGATCCTGATTCCACTCGTCTCATTAACTCGCCCCCGACTCACAGAGAGAGAGAGAGATTCCGTCTTATCGCCTTGGCTTTCATTTCCCTTCCCCAGATTCCTCCGTGGTGAATATCAGCCGTGAATTATTGAATCAGATGTCAGAGTCGAAGCTTCTTTACAAACTAAACGTATCAGGACAATAAGTGAAGCTGGTTTCAGTTGGTGAAGTGAAACTAAACGTTTGGTTCGCTGAGATAAAACCGCTGAAGGAGAAGGAAATAAAGATGATCGCCTCCTGGTGGCTGGCTGTAGTATAGGTCATAAACCTCACCAACTCCATGTTCGCAGATGGGACATGGACCAAACTATAGAGTCAAAATCCACTAAAAGTAATATTCCTAATAACCACTATCATATGTACTGTAAACGCTCATACACGGGGTCATTTTTTCTAAATATAACTTGAAGTAGTAATAGTAGAAGTAATAGTATTAATACAACCATAACAAGAAATACTACTGGTGATTCTGGTCTCAGTCCTCTACAGCTCCTACCAATCCTACTAGTACTACAACAACAACTACAACGAGTACTTCTACCACTTCTACGAGTACTACTACCACTGCTACGAGTACTACTACCACTGCTACGAGTACTACTACCACTGCTACGAGTACTACTCATCCAGTAGTACTGCTGCTGTTGGTCTGTGGCGCTCGGAGTAAAACAAACGGAGCCGGACACGTTAACAGTCCCCGGATTAGAGATTAAAAGACATTTCTAATCTTCTTTTCCTCGGCTCGGCAGTTATGTGCAAACTCGGTGAAGTCTGAGCTTCGGTTGACCCACAATAAGTGAACAGCTTCAACTTTCCTCCACTTGTTGGCTTCAAAATCATCACTGAGTGAAAGTGAAGAGCTTGTCCCACAGTAAACCCCCGGTGACACACTGGCCTCTCGACCCTCCAGCGTCATTCTGAACTGAACCAAACTCCATCTGACGCCATGTTTACATCCTCAGGAACCATGAGATCAAACTGTCGCTCGGTTACAGTCAATGAGCTCAATAATAATAATTTACATTAAAGCTTTAATACCTGAAATTCACTATTTTCCTCTAAGTTGGTGATAAAGTTGTTTTGGTTGTTTGGTGCAAAACACGACATTTTTTAAATGTTTCTGAGGCTTTAGGGATTTTAATGTTTTTTTATTCATTTCATAGAACTTAGACATTTATTAATCATGGGACAGTTTTGTGTTATTTGTTGAAAACGCCGCTGCAGGAAAAAACAAAACAACATAAACACTTCTGTGACGTCATCAGCTTTTGAAATCATGGGATGAAACAGAAGCTCTGAGGAGGTTTGGTCAACAGAGGATTTAACTTCTCATTTATTCCTGTGTGTGTGTGTGTGTGTGTGTGTGTGTGTGTGTGTGTGTGTGTGTGTGTGTGTGTGTGTGTGTGTGTGTGTGTGTGTGTGTGTGTGTGTGTGTGTGTGTGTTGACCTCTGCAACAAAACAAAATGAAAAACAGAAAACTGGACAACAAACAAATCTCCAGAGAATCTGGTTTTCTTGCCAAGCAGCTTTGCACACGCGATGGATTTTGCTTTGGTGTCGTTGTATGAATTATGAATTATGAAATATAATAAACACTACGAGCGGCAGCACACATGGACGACAGGGAGAGAAAGTGAAGGAAGGAGCTCCTCCCTCTCTGCAGAATAACGTGAGTGGTGTTTGGTTCTCAGGGGTCAAAGGTCACCTCCTCTCTAAGCTGCTCTCCACAGGCTGAGAGAGGAACTGGGATCAAACCTGAGGAACCACCGGAGCAGCGTGTCGGCCTCAGGCCCGGTGGGGGGGTGGGTGGGTGGGTGGAGGGGGGGGTGTTGACAGATGCCCAGAAAGCCACTAACAGGATGACGCCAGCGCTGCAGGGCGGGGGGGTAAAGACGGATTAAGTCTGAGCAGCAGATAAACAGATTATTCCCGAAGCGGCGCCTCGGTTTCTAACCTCGTCACTCGCGCCGCTGGTCAGCTGCTCAGTTCTCAGGAGGCGGCGTCGGGCGCTCGTGGTCATCAGGAGCGTTTCAGCAGCAGCAGCAGCATCAGGGCCTCCAAGGATCCATCGTCCCGGCAACCGGTCCCACGGCAACCATGAAGCCCACCTGAGCTAGAGGACTTCCTGGATTTACTTTGACTTTGTCATATTTTGGGAACGCTTCCCCCCCCCACGATGCTCTGGGACTTCAGGCTCGTGCTGCTGCTCGCCATCGCGCCGCCGGCTGCAGCTGGAATTAAAGGTAAGCCCCCCCCCCCTCCTCACCGGAGGAAGACATCACACTTTTGTTCTCTGCAGCAGCAGTGAACTGGACAGGGAACCAGAGGAGACGAGGATCTGAAGAGTAAGACTTTGCAAACACGGACTGAACTCGGTGAGAACAGGAAGCAAAGCCTCTTAGGATTGCATAAGCACCGGGCTTTGGAATCCTGAAGAAGCCGGACGCTGGTTGAAGGTCCAGTGGTCAGGACTCAGGATCTCATCACGTTGGAGGTCTTCAGAAGGAGTTCTTCATGTCTTCATGTCAGATAACAGTGGTCTTCTTCCTGCTGTGTTTCTGCAGGAGCTCACAACACACTGTCATGCTTTGTGTCCCCTGAAGGCCACCGTAGATTCTCCTGCCTCCTCACCACTAGACGCCATTAAACCCATAGATATATATAAAGACTAGATATCTCGCTCGACGGAGCCGGACGTCACCACATGGCGGCCATCTTGTTGCGGGAGGCTCTCTCACCCATAACATTGTGTTGGTAGTTGTAAATAACCATAACTTGCTCAATTTTCAACCGATTTTGAAACGGTCTGGTTTGTTATAAACGTCAGAGATGTAGCTATGACACTGCATAAATTATTAACATTTTTTAGAAAATAACATAATTATTCATAAGTACACAGTGTCATATCTACATCTCTGACGTTTATAACAAACCAAACCATTTCAAAATCGGTTGAAAATTGAGCAAGTTATGGTTATTTACCAACACAATGTTATGGGTGAGAGAGCCTCCCGCAACAAGATGGCCGCCATGTGGTGACGTTCGTCTCCGTTGGCCGGCAACGCAGACGAGATATCTAGTGTTCATATCTGTGATTAAACCCCCCCGCCCTGGTCCTTTAAGAGTCAGATCCACAGAACGAGTCTCCTGATGCAGAGAAGTCAGTGATTCTGGAAACACGAGTTCAAAGCAATGAGAATAAAACAGATGTAAGGTCTCAGTTTCCCCCCCGAGGAGCCGAGGAGCTTCTGCCTTGTTTCAGACGAAACCTCACAAATAAAAAAGACAAATCTCGCCCGTGACGTTTGATACGAAACACTCGAGCTCCAGATCATCTCCTGTGATGTGTGTATTTATCCTGAAAGCTCTGAGGGGGCTGGATGCTTTTAGTCCAGGAACACTTCAAGTCCCGCGAGTGCTTTTATTTTGAGTGGGAGTGGGCACAAGGAGGGAGGGCGACCCCCCCGACCCCCCCCCCCGGCAGATGTAGCGTTACACACGTCTCTGAACCACACATCACAAACCTGCTGCCTCACAACAGACTCACACAGGAGAACAGGCCTCAGACAGATGGAAGCAGTTTGATCTTAATAATCTTCAGCCACGCGTTTTCAATTTGCTGTAAAATGAGTTTAAATTAAGGTTAAAGCAGTTTCCATGGCAACCGATGCTCTGTACACTGTTGTTTTTAGTTCAGTTTAAAGTTATTATCTTAATGCTGCAAATAAAGGTTCTGACGACACTTTTCACCTTCACCAGTTTTCTTGAGTTTAAAGCCCAACGCAAATAATTTCTTATTTTTAAAACACTTGAATCTGAGGTTTAATCTTTTTGGATTAAACAGTTGATTTTGATTTTCTGTTGATCGACAGCTGACTCATGTATAAACATCTGTTGTGTCCAGAATAAAACACGTATCATTCAACTTCTTTAAATAAACGTTAAATATTGATAAATGCAACATTAACAGAAAACTGCAGAAATGAACCTGTTTGTTTTGAGTCGCTTGTGGAAACAGAGCGATCGAAAGAGTCCGATTCTCCTGACGTGACCGAACTCCACTCAAGATCAAGATCCAGATCCAGATGTTTGTGAATGTTGTGAATGAGCTGAACCGTGTTGTGTAGTAAACACGCGTGTGATGTTGTGGTTTCAGAGAGCGGCGTGCGGCTGCACCCGGGCCCGAGGACGGAGGCCGGCGCCCCCGGACGCTTGGTGGAGCTGCTGAAGACTTCGACCCGCAGCAGAGGTTCTGAGGTCGGCCGGCGTCGACCCAAGAGGTCGGTGTTCCTCCACTCGGGCGTGAGGATCTGTCCTCAGGAGACCGTCAGCGAGGTGCTGGCCAGCCACCAGGCGTACTACCAGCTCCGAGGTACCTCCTTCTTTATAATGTCACTGATGTTCACCAGGAGGCTGCAGGAGGAGATAGAGTCCAGAGACACCGACCACATGTTGGTTCTCACATACAGAACCTGCAGAACGTGTCAGGAACATGTGAGGAACGTGTTAGGAACATGTGAGGAACATGTCAGGAACGTGTGAGGACAGGTCAGGAACATTTCAGGAACATGTCAGGAACGTGTGAGGAACGTGTGAGGAACATGTTAGGATCATGTCAGGAACATGTTAGGAACATGTTAGGATCATGTCAGGAAAGTGTGAGGAACGTGTGAGGAACATGTTAGGATCATGTCAGGAACGTGTGAGGAACGTGTCAGGAACGTGTGAGGAACATTTTAGGATCATGTTAGGAACGTGTGTGGAACGTGTCAGGAACATGTTAGGATCATGTCAGGAACGTGTGAGGAACGTGTCAGGAACATGTCAGGATCATGTCAGGAACATGTTAGGAACATGTTAGGATCATGTCAGGAAAGTGTGAGGAACGTGTGAGGAACATGTTAGGATCATGTCAGGAACGTGTGAGGAACGTGTCAGGAACGTGTGAGGAACATTTTAGGATCATGTTAGGAACGTGACAGGAACATGTTAGGAACATGTCAGGAACGTGTGAGGAACATTTTAGGATCATGTTAGGAACGTGTGTGGAACATGTCAGGAACATGTCAGGAACGTGTTAGGATCATGTTAGGAACGTGTGTGGAACGTGTCAGGAACATGTTAGGATCATGTCAGGAACGTGTGAGGAACGTGTCAGGAACATGTCAGGAACATGTCAGGAACATGTCAGGAACATGTCAGGAACGTGTGAGGAACATTTTAGGATCATGTTAGGAACGTGACAGGAACATGTTAGGAACATGTCAGGAACGTGTGAGGAACATTTTAGGATCATGTTAGGAACGTGTGTGGAACGTGTCAGGAACATGTCAGAAACATGTTAAACTCAAGAACGTGTGAGGAACGTGTCAGGAACATGTCAGGAACATGTCAGGAACGTGTGAGGAACGTGACAGGAACATGTCAGGAACATGTCAGGAACGTGTGAGGAACATTTTAGGATCATGTTAGGAACGTGACAGGAACATGTTAGGAACATGTCAGGAACGTGTGAGGAACATTTTAGGATCATGTTAGGAACGTGTGTGGAACATGTCAGGAACATGTCAGGAACGTGTTAGGATCATGTCAGGAACGTGTGAGGAACGTGTGAGGAACATGTTAGGATCATGTCAGGAACGTGTGAGGAACGTGTGAGGAACGTGTTAGGATCATGTCAGGAACATGTCAGGAACATGTCAGGAACGTGTGAGGAACATTTTAGGATCATGTTAGGAACGTGTGTGGAACATGTCAGGAACATGTCAGGAACGTGTTAGGATCATGTCAGGAACGTGTGAGGAACGTGTGAGGAACATGTTAGGATCATGTCAGGAACGTGTGAGGAACGTGTGAGGAACGTGTTAGGATCATGTCAGGAACGTGTGAGGAACATGTCAGGAACATGTGAGGAACGTGTTAGGATCATGTCCTCAGATATTGAAGTGTTTTCATATGTTTGTGGTCTTTCAGTTGAAGAGCAGGTGTGATGCTTTCACTCAGATCCCTCAAACTCAAACAGCCTCTATTTGCATTTTGTCCGTGAAGAGTCTGCTCTCGGATTTTGTTTTGCAAGTTTGTCAGAATTCCCCAACGAGCAGAATGTCAGGTGTAGAGTTGATTAATGGACGAGTAGGAGGAGGAGGAGGAGGAGGAGGAGGAGGAGGAGGAGGAGGAGGAGGAGGAGGAGGAGGAGGAGGAGGAGGAGGAGGAGGAGGAGGAGGAGGAAGAGGAGAGGAAGAGGAGAGGAAGAGGAGGAGGAGGAAGAGGAAGAGGAGGAAGAGGAGGGAAAGAGGTATTGCTCCAGGACTCGTGTCAGAACGTTCGTGCAGGTTCCTGCTCTGAACTTCAGGCGACTGACCGGGCGCTCTGACCAATCAGGAGTCAGTGAGTCATGGCTGTGACTCATCACCTCCTCCTCCTCCTCATCATCACTCTGCAGCAGAGAACATGACAAACTGTTCACTGGATACGTTTGAAACATCGCTTCCAGCCCTGAAGGGAAATGAGCCGCATGGATTTCCTCATGTTCACTAAACACTTCTGGGAAATCGTTTAAACTGAAGTTGGTGCTTTTAAAATCCAGAAAATTCAGCTTTTTCTTCCATTGAAACGAAAGAAGAGATTTTAAATCCTCAGGAAGATTTAACTCTTTGAAATGTAACTTGAGCTTTAACTTGTTTCCAAGACTTTCAGCTGTTCTGCTCATATTCAACTCGTTTGAGATCTTGCACAGTTTTTGAATAATGTCAGTTTAAGTTTCACGTTATTTATTATTTGTAGAGTTTTCCAATGGGCTCAGGAAACGTCTTCACTATTTAACAACATAGAATCTTCACAGATTTGACAGAAACCTGGTGAAAGTTTATAAATCCTGCTCGAGACCGTTTGGGAGAATTGGTAAATCTATAAAAAGAAAATAGATTTCCCCTTCAACCTGAAAGTCTGACGAGCCTTTGTGTGTTTCTGTGTGTGTGTGTTTGTGTGTGTTTGTGCGTCTCAGTGTGTCAGGAGGCCGTGTGGGAGGCCTTCAGGATCTTCTTCGACAGGATCCCCGGCACCTCAGAGTATCAGCGCTGGGTTCACACGTGTCAGCAGGAGTCGCTCTGCATCTCCGACCTCGCCAAGAACTTCAGCAGCACCGAGGAGCACATCGGCATGGTCCGCATGGTGAGTCCCCACGGGGGGGGGGGGTTTACACACAACTGGATTTAAAACAACAACAACAACAACAACAACAACAACAACAACAACAACAACAACAACATATGTGAACAAACCAGAGAATCGATGGTTCAGTTCAATCTGAAACAAACGACCTCCATCGAGATCAGAGGCTTCATTATCACAAACAAGATAATCGTTTGGCTAATTACTGCCTGAGAGTGGAGTGACACACACACACACACACACACACACACACAGACACACACACACACACAGCACACACACACACACACACACACACACACACATAGTAACAGTTGTTTTGTTGTGTGCTTGTTTGCAGAGGATGAGTCGGCTGAGAGACAGGAGGCCGCCATCACGGTGAGAACTGACATGTGACAACATGTAGTGAGTCTGTAGGAGAATCAATCAATCAATCAATCAATCAATCAATCAATCAATCAATCAATTAGTCAATCAATCAATCATCAATCAATCAATCAATCAATCAATTAATCAATCAATCAATCAATCAATCAATTAATCAATCAATCAATCATTCAATTAATCAATCAATCAATCAATCAATCAATCAATCAATTAATCAATGTTTATCATTTCACTGAGCTCAAAGTGACTGAAAGTAGAAGTAGAAGCTATAACAAATTTTGATACATAATGGTCACATTGGTTAAAAGGTTAATAAAAACAAGGGTTATATATATATATATATATATACAGTATATTTATCTATATCTTATATCTATTTTACTTTATTATGAATAACTACAAATAAAAAGAAAACACAAATAGAAAGAAAACATACTGAGCTTGAATTAAATAAGTACATTAAAGAAAATGTATGAAGTGTTTAGTGTTTACTTGTATTTAAAATATGAAGCTTGAGTTTGTCTATAACTGAAGTTGCTCATTCTATGGTTTTGTTTCATCTTGTTCAGTCGAGGATCAACGACTCCGGCACCGAAGCTCCCTGAGATCCAAGGTCCCACATCTGTCATGATTCTTAATAAACATATATATATACATAACATATACCGGTTATAGAATATAAAGTTATTCGTAGTATTAGATGATAATGTTCTGCAGGTTGAGTAACGGTGATTTCTCTCGTGGCTTCAGGTGCAGCGGTTGAGACGCTGGGCGTCACCAGCACCAGCGCCCCCCCCAGCCCAGTGAGCGCCCCCCCCAGCCCCGGCCTGGAGCACACCCCGCCCGAGGAGGAGGTGAAGGAGGAGGTGAAGGAGGTGAAGGAGGTGCAGGAGGTGGAAGAGGAGGTGGAGAAGGAGGTGAAGGAGGTCGAGAAGGAGGTGCAGGAGGTGGAAGAGGTGGAAGAGGTGCAGGCGGTCGAGGAGGAGGTTCAGGAGGTGGAGGAGGAGGTGGAGGAGGAGGTGGCGAAGGAGGTGAAGGAGGTCGAAGAGGAGGTGCAGGAGGTCGAGGAGAAGGTGCAGGAGGTGGAAGAGGTGGAAGAGGTGCAGGAGGTGGAGGAGGAGGTGGAGGTAGGAGACTTTCCAGCCAGCACTCACATTTACATGTTTAGTGGACTCCTCTCTGCAGGAGGTCCAGATGGTTTGGACCAGGACACGTCTCCTGTGAGGACAGTCTCCTGTCACAGACCTTCAGGAGGTCCAGAAGGTTTGTGACAGGAGGACACGTCTCCTGTGAGGACAGTCTCCTGTCACAGACCTTCAGGAGGTCCAGATGGTTTGGACCAGGAGACGTCTCCTGTGAGGACAGTCTCCTGTCACAGACCTTCAGGAGGTCCAGATGGTTTGGACCAGGACACGTCTCCTGTGAGGACAGTGTCTCCGTCTGATTCCTGTTTCCTGGGATCAGACGTTAGTTTGTTTGAGAGAAAGTGAAACGAGTGATTTCAGTGTTTGAACGTCTGGATCTCCAGGAGGTTTGAGGTCTGAACCCATGAACCTCGTCTGTGTTCTCCAGCTGCTCCTCCACAGGAAAGACCTTCAGTGGATTAAGTTCAGAGACACTTCCAGGTCTTTGTTGAGGAGACACATTTTCATTTGACACTTTTCTTCACAATAAGGGAGATTTTGTTCTGTTGCTTTTATCGTCAAATCTTTGCTTTTTTGTATAAACATGCTTTTATTTTGAAAGCAAAAGTCAGTAAAGATCTGAGGTTCTGTAAAAAAAACAATCATTACTAAAAGCAAAGAATTTGAAATATAAATTGAAGGATAAATAAGTAGATTCATGTAAAGACAACCCTAAGGGAGAAGTTTGTGTATTAAATACATCTCTGGTGGTAATAATTCTCTTGATTTATGTAATAATAATGGTTTTGTTCTGCTCCAGTATATAAATCATACCGGCTCTATTATCTCTATGTTTGGTCTCCACCTCCTGTGTGTGTGTGTCTGTGTGTGTGTGTGTGTGTGTCTGTGTGTGTGTGTGTGTGTGTGTGGCAGCGCTGCTTCTTCCCACAGATAATAACGTCTTTGTCCTGAATCAAGTCGTTTTGGTTCAGGAAATAGAAAGAGAAGGTTTGAATCGGAGGAAGTTCCAGGCGGAGCTTTGGTTAAACGATGTCATTTTGGACACAAATTGTCCTCGGAAATTACTGCAGTAATTTGAATTTTTGCTTTCATTTCACAAGAGCAGGTTATTACTCTTTTCATCCCGTTTGAATATGTGTTGATTATGAAGAGGGCGAGTCAGGATTGACAGCTCTGTGGTGTGTTCACTGTGGGATGGACCACACACATCTTCATACTTTCATATCCTGTGGTCAAAAGTATATCTGCTGAAATGATGTTTTACTCGTTTGCCTCCTTCGTTCTTTCACTCTTCCTTCTCGCTGGATTTATTGCTCCTTTGGTTTTTGAACTTTTCCTGTTTTCCTTCCTGACACGTTTGGCTCCCGGTCAAAGTCGATTTTAAAATTGAGTGATATATAGCAGATCGATCTCTGACTTGTGGTTTATGGGTCTTTTAAAACACGTTTTTTTGTATTTTCTTCACCTCATCAGAAGTGAACTTTGAGGAGCATTTAGCAGCTGAAGAGTCAGATGTTTCCCTTCGGAGGTGGTGGAGAACAAACTCAGAGCTAAAAGAGCTAAATTGACAGAGGCAGCGTTTTGGATCAGAAACAGAAAGTGTTGCTTCAGGTTGAAGTCGAAACCTAAATGTGTGAAGCAGAACAACTCTCTTCTTGTTGTTGTTGTTTCTCGATCCTGACTCGTGTTTGTCGTCCTGAAGGAGGCGGAGCTTCCTAACGTGGTCCCGGAGAGTCCGGTGGAGCAGATGGTGGAGTTCAGCATCGACCTGGTGGATCCGGGCTACAGAGAACTGCTGGACGACCCCGACTCGCCTCAGTACATCGACCTGGCTCATCACCTGCAGGACCAGGTGGGCTTCACTCTGTGGACACGTTTCATCTCAAAGAGAAACATTAACTCTGATTTGAAGGAACTAGCTAGCTTCCAAACTCTCTTGAGCTCAACACTGCTAACCCTAACCCTAATTGTCAGAAAAATCTAGAAATGTGGGAACATAGATCTGACCCGTCAAACTAACTCTGGGTTTCAGTTCAGTTGTAGACGTGATTTATTTCAACCGGAGGAATCAACACCTGCAGCAGATCAGAGATAAAACAAGATGAAGACAGAGAAACATCTGGATCTGACTGCATGTTTAACAGCTCCTCCTGCTCCTCCTCATGCTCCTCGTCCTCCTCCTGCTCCTCGTCTTCCTCCTCCTCCTCCTCCTGCTCCTCGTCTTCCTCCTGCTCCTCGTCCTCCTCCAGCTCCTCCTGCTCCTCGTCTTCCTCCTGCTCCTCGTCCTCCTCCAGCTCCTCCTGCTCCTCGTCTTCCTCCTGCTCCTCCTGCTCCCTGTCCTCCTCCTGCTCCTCGTCTTCCTCCTGCTCCTCCTGCTCCCTGTCCTCCTCCTGCTCCTCGTCTTCCTCCTCCTCCTCCTGCTCTCTGCCCTCCTCCTGCTCCCTGTCCTCCTCCTGCTCTCTGCCCTCCTCCTGCTCCCTGTTCTCCTCCTGCTCCTCGTCTTCCTCCTCCTCCTCGTCCTCCTCCTGCTCTCTGCCCTCCTCCTGCTCCTCGTCCTCCTCCTGCTCTCTGTTCTCCTCCTGCTCCCTGTCCTCCTCCTGCTCTCTGTCCTCCTCCTGCTCTCTGCCCTCCTCCTGCTCCCTGTTCTCCTCCTGCTCCTCCTCCTCCTGCTGCCTGTTCTTCTCCTGCTCCTCGTCTTCCTCCTCCTCCTCGTCCTCCTCCTGCTCCCTGTCCTCCTCCTGCTCTCTGCCCTCCTCCTGCTCCCTGTTCTCCTCCTGCTCCTCCTCCTCCTGCTGCCTGTGCTCCTCCTGCTCCTTGTCCTCCTCCTGCTCCTCCTGCTCCTTGTCCTCCTCCTCCTCCTGCTCCTCCTGCTCCTCCTGCTCCTATAGTCTTCCTCCTGCTCCTCCTGCTCCTTGTCCTCCTCCTCCTCCTGCTCCTCCTGCTCCTCCTGCTCCTATAGTCTTCCTCCTGCTCCTCCTGCTCCTTGTCCCCCTCCTGCTCCCTGTCCTCCTCCTGCTCCTCCTGCTCCTTGTCCTTGGAGGAGGAGGAGGAGGAGGAGGAGGAGGAGGAGGAGGAGGAGGAGGAACTCCACATGTTGTCTCTGCTCATTGTGTGACTCTGATCTTCAGGATCATTTAGCGGCTGCACGCGAGGACCTGAAGTCTCCTTTAAAGACGATTATGTCATCAGAGCGAGCAGCTGCTTCACCGAGTCACTGAGTTCACCTCCTCCTGGTGGGGGGGGTGGGGGGGGGGGGGCACTGGCCTCCTGCTCAGGGACCTGCTCACGTGTTCCTCTCGCTGAACGTTGTGTTTCTCTTCCAGATGCAACACGTGTTCGACCATCTCCCAGGATTCAAAGGAATCCACGTTGTGAGAATCAGGTGAGAAACGATGATCTGAAACAAAGACACAATGTGTCGTGTGTGTGCGATTGTGCGTCAGTGTCTGAAGCTAAAACGAAACAGGCAAATTGGAGACACACTACCTCACAATGAGCAACCTTGGGCCTCTTTGCCCGGCTCCCCCACCTCAACAAGTCCTCATAAGTCTTATGGGTTCTCTCTTTATCCCCTTTTCAAAATTGGTTGTACATGTAAGATATTTATGTATGTATTTATATATATATATATATATATATATATACTGTATATGTAATAGTAGAACATGAAATGTGGCATTTTATTTTATTTTATTTTATTTTTGTTACTTCGGAAGGTCGGAATCACATGTGACCTCTGAGTCATGATGATGTCATTAGATTCAGATGGAGCAGATTGATTGGCTGCTGGTAGTTTGAATTATAATCTTTCATCTAATGGCCGTTCCACGCTGCGCCACCTTCAGGTTTCTGGTTGAACTGCACTCAGCGTCTGTGACAGAAGTCGTTTGCAGATCAGATTCATAAATGAACTTCATCCTCTTTAAATACAGACGGGTTTGATATGAAGGGAGGAGACGCCTCCGCTGACTTGAAGTCTGGTGGATTTAAAACCGTTGCTTGACTTTACTGGTGAAACTCAAAGGTCCTGATTCTCTCCAGGCCGTCAACAAGCTGCTGAACCAACCTGAATCTCTGCACATGAGTCACACACACACACACACACACACACACACACACACACACAGTTGTCGTGTGCTCTCTGTTTCCCTGGTTACAGAATCTGCTGGAGACATTATCTTCCACGGCTTAAAAAAAACTGTGTTGAAAATCAAATAAGTGACATAAATAAATCCTAACTATTGAAAAGGACAAAATATGAAGAAGTGATTTTCTCCTGAGATGTGGACGGACTGAGGAGGAGTGTGGAACCAAGTGGATTATCATGAGAACTTGATTTACACTCGTTTCCTTCTGCCGTCAGGTTGATGCTCTGTGGAAAATCTAAATGAACAGCAGAACATAAACATACTAATAACTCTTCATTTTCTAGATCATCACTTGTGTGGTTGTGTGTAGAATTCAAAGGTCCACAGGATTTCTTCTCATCCTCTTCTTCTTTGTTTCCTTCTCCGCTCCGGCAGCGAGATCCAGGACACTGACGGGTGAGTGACAGAGAAACGTTCTCCTGTAGCTTCACCTCCTGGGTTTGTTCAGGTTGATTCACTCAGAGCTGGAAATAGAAATGTTGAAATGTTGAAATGTTGAAATGTTGAACTGGACACGAGGAAACTGCTGAGAACTTTGTGTGACTCCTGGTCCGAGGTCAACATGAGGCTGTGGAGCTGCTGTTGGTTAGAGTTCAGGTTCCTCTCGTTCCCAGAGTCTCAGGCTGACGGATTCAATCAGGAACATTTTGATTTATTATGTTTATTGTTCCTCAGAGAGTAAAACGGTTCAGTGGCTATTTTACTAACAATATTTTAAACATCTCACGTTCGCTTTGAGGGTATTTATTTAAAAGTGTGGCAAACTTTCACGTGGATTCACGGATGAAATTATCAGAATTTGGTGTCAAAGGTCAAAGGTCATATTTTTAGATATATCAGGAAACAGAAAGATGGTCTCAAAGATGAACTGGTGAAGGTCAAAGTTCAAGTTGAGTCTGGAAAAATGGTTTCTAGACTGAAGCTGCAGGTTGGTAGTTGTATTCCTGACTCAGCGACAGAATGGAGGATCATGGTGGGCGGGGCTGGGGGCGGGGACTGTATACTTGTGACATCACAACCTCCCAGGAGGCCTCAGGCTCGTTTCAGAAAAAAAAGCTGTTTGCATTTCTCTGATACTTTGGTCATATTCATAAAGTTTATGAACAAAAGAGACTTGGAAATCTCTTTTCTACAACACAGGACCTTTAAGTGACAGAATCCAGGAGGACGCAGTGTGTGTGTGTGTGTGGGGGGGGGGGGGGGGGGGGACATGTGACGCTGCTTTCTACATCAGATAAGAGGCAGGAGGTCTTTGTTCTGTTCAGAGAAGACAACAGCAGAAGAACAAAGCTGTTGTGCCTGGTTTCATGGCGGCTGATCTCCTCAGAGAGGAAGTGAAGGAGACTGTAACGTGTTGGCTCCTCCCACAGGCCGCCGCTGACTTCATCAGAGCAGGAATAGAAACAACTTAGATGCTGGGATTAGAGACCAGGTGAGGACACGGCTGTGGAGACGCATTGGACCAGTTAACAACAGCACTCTGAAGAAAATCATGGAAACGCCACGTGAAGAAAACTGTGAAACCACCTGTAGAGAGAAGTTGTGTTAACATTCACACAAAGAGATCAGGTTCACGTCAGACAAACGACTGAAACCTGATGAAGAAGAGCTTTGGTGTTTGTGACGTCAGTAAAAACACAAACACAAGACATTTCACATCCGGAGAATCAGCTTCTCTCTTGATGACATTTGTTCTGTAGAATATCGACGACGTCCTTTTGCATTCTGTTCAAATTCAGCTTCAGATTCTCGTGCCTGGCATTTTGAAAAGTTCTCTTCTCTCTGCAGCAACACACGTCCATTGATTATTGACCCAGAAACCCAGAGTTACATGAACATCTGGGTTTGAGGAACCGGAGCTTCCTCCTGCAGAAGGTTGATTCTCACGAGTTGATCAATAAGAGTTGGAGTTGAACCCTCACATCTTGTTTTCCAGGCCTGGAGGAATCTCCGTGCACTACTCTCTGCTCTTTGAGATCAATTCTCCTAAAATCAACTCGGAGAACTCCGAGACGGCGTCCGGCGAACCGGAGTCCAGCGCCGCCGCCGCCCTCAGGGACCTGGTGACCACGGCGTTACGGGAGGAGGCGTCGCTGCCCATCGACCTGGACTCGCTCAACTTCCAACCAGGTAACCTCCGATCTTCATGTTCTAACTGAAACATGTGAAAGGAGCTTCTCCAGCACGAAGGAGAGCTGGAATCAGTTCATGTGTCTCAAGTATAAACAGACGTGATGATGCTTTGGTTTCTTCACAGAGATGATTCACCTTCCAGCACTGACCTCTACCTCCTCAGTAGAAGTCGTGGACGAGGTGAGATCATTATTAGCAAATATTGATTGGTTATGAATTGTTTAAAAGCATTTTTTTCCAGGAACTCAAACGAGGTTCCTCTGTCTCTCCACAGTCCAGCGAGCCGGACTCACACAACGAGTTGGAGGTCCTCACCGAGGAGCCGGAGGTGGAGAAGCCTCGTCTGGAGGTTCCTCTCACTCCCATGGAGAAGGAGAACGCCCTGGTGACCCTGCTGGACCCCACGGCTGTTCCAGAGAGCAGCCCTCCTCCCCCCGCCTCAGAGGAGGTGACCCACGAGCCTGAGGAGGTTGATGTGAGCGAGCCTGAGCCATCGAGTGAAGACGAGAAGGAAGAAGAACGTCTGATCATTACACACGAGATCGAAACCATTCATCACCATGAAACCGGCGAGCTGGTGAGAGACTTCATCGCGACCCCGACCGACGCTGCGTTCGTCCGTCTGTCTCCAAACCGGATCTCAGTGGAAGACCTGAATCCTGTCGAGAGCGAAGATCCTCAGTTCACCTCGACTCCTCAGTTCCTACTGACCACAGCTCCTGCTGGAGAGGAACCATCTGACCTGGGTCTAGCTGTCACGACCATCTCAGCCATCACAGGCCAGACGCCCACTGACACCACAGGGACTCTCCTGGAGGTCGAGGAGGAAAACAATCTTCCAGAAGAGGAGGAGGTGGATCTGACTGTCCATGAACCTGAGGGAGAACCACAGGAAGCATTAGGAGCCGAGGTTTACGAGGTTCTGCAGCCAAATCCTGAAGGAGCTGAGGTCTCTGAACCAGAAGAAGAGAATTTAGAAGATTTAGGAGCAAACTTGGAAGTTTCTGAGTCAGAGGGAGAGTCTGTGGTGGAGACTCCAGAGGAGCCAGAAGAACCTGAGGTTCCAGGGATGGAGGAGGAGGAACTCGAAACAGCAGTTGAAGTTTTACAACCAGATGAGGAATTAGCTGAAGTTGCAGAAGTTAAAGTTGATGTAGATGAAACAATTTCAGAAACAGAAGAGGTTCTCAAGGAAACTGTACCTGAGGTTCCTGAGGAAATAGAAATTCCAGAGGAAACTGTACCTGAAGTTCCAGAGGAAATGGTACTAGACGTTCCTGAGGAAGCTGTACCTGAAGTTCCAGAGGAAACTGTACCTGACGTTCCAGAGGAAACTGTACCTGAAGATCCTGAGGAAGCTGTACCTGAAGTTCCAGAGGAAACTGTACCTGACGTTCCAGAGGAAACTGTAACTGACGTTCCAGAGGAAACTGTACCTGAAGATCCTGAGGAAGCTGTACCTGAAGTTCCAGAGGAAACTGTACCTGACGTTCCAGAGGAAACTGTACCTGAAGATCCTGAGGAAATGGTACTTGAAGTTCCTGAGGAAATACTACCTGATGTTCCTGAGGAAACTGTACCTGAAGTTCCTGAGGAAATGGTACTAGAAGTTCCTGAGGAAGCTGTACCTGAAGCTCCTGAGAGAGCTGTACCTGAAGTTCCTGAAGAAATGGTACTAGAAGTTCCTGAGGAAACTGTACCTGAAGATCCTGAGGAAGCTGTACCTGAAGTTCCAGAGAAAGCTGTACCTGAAGTTCCAGAGGAAACTGTACCTGAAGTTCCTGAGGAAACTGTACCTGAAGTTCCTGAGGAAACTGTACCTGAAGTTCCTGAGGAAACTGTACCTGACGTTCCTGAGGAAGCTGTACCAGAACTTCCTGAGGAAATACTACCTGACGTTCCTGAGGAAACTGTACCGGAAGTTCCTGAGGAAGCTGTACCTGAAGTTCCTGAGGAAACTGTACCTGACGTTCCTGAGGAAACTGTACCTGAAGTTCCTGAGGAAGCTGTACCTGAAGTCCCTCAGGAAACTTTACCTGAAGTTCCTGAGGAAACTGTACCTGAAGTTCCTGAGGAAACTGTACCTGACGTTCCTGAGGAAGCTGTACCAGAACTTCCTGAGGAAATACTACCTGAAGTTCCAGAGGAAACTGTACCTGAAGTTCCAGAGGAAACAGCTTCAGAGCCACAACTTCCTGAAGAAGTTGTAGAAGAGGCTGAATCAGAGGACGGCACGGTGGATATTTTACCTTCAGTTGAAGACCTTCCTGTGGTTTCAGAGTCAGAATCAAAGGACTTGGTAGAAGAAGCTCCAGAAGCAGAAGAGGAGGCTGTTGAGGTCCAGGAACTGAATCCAGAGGTGGAAACAGTTGAGATGTTAGAACCCCAAATTAAAGAAGCTGTTACTGAGCCACCAGCAGAAGCCATTAAAATCCTTTACCCACTGGACTCTATGGAGGACCTTCACTTTGGAGAGGACCTGTTCGAGGTTGTGGAAGATAACGAGTTCCTTCAGCCTGTGGGACCTGACGACCACCACCTCCTGGAGGAAGACAATCTACCCGTCCTCCTCCATCCTTCGGTGGAGGAGGTCGGAGAACCTGATCAGGAGAATCCCATCGTGGATCCTTTCTCTGTTGAGGAGGAAGTGGACGTCTCCGACCCGAGGGTGGAGAGCGACCTCCTCACCACTGGAGAAGAAGCAGAGTCTGAAGCGGCCTCAGTGAACGCAGGTGAGAAGGTTTCTGTGATGTTCATGGAGATGTGCACTGACAGAAGATCATTAAAGATCCTCTCACACATTCATGTTCTATCTTCAGGACGACTTACTGAAGCTTCCTCCATTTTATAAACACAACAAACACAAACTGGACTCGTGGGAAGTTTCAGATCCTAACGAGCTCCTTGTAGATGTAACGTGGGGATTTGAAGTTTCTTCAGGAAGCAGATTCAAGCTTTTAGATTTTCCTCCGACTCATTGTTGAACTTTGAACTCTTGATTCTGTCTCTGAGGTTTCACAGCGTCGGCCGCTCCAGAGACGGAGGGGGCGGAGTCCTCCAGTGTGACGGCAGCTCCGGGTCCAGACGCCGTCCCGACCCCCCCGCTGTCTCCCGTGGACCAGTCCGAGGCGTCGCCCCCCCGCCCGACGGTGGACTCTGGACTCTTTGAGGAACCAGTG
Source organism: Limanda limanda (assembly GCF_963576545.1). NCBI lineage: Eukaryota > Metazoa > Chordata > Actinopteri > Pleuronectiformes > Pleuronectidae > Limanda > Limanda limanda. Next base: position 1,010,791 of record NC_083653.1, read on the forward strand.
ATCCCCCCCGCTCCCGTGTCCTCAGAGGACGACATCACGGCGCCGGACGAGAAACAACCGGCCGTGGTCATCATCGGTGAAGACCTGGAGGAGCCGGTGCAGACAGGAAGTGAGATCACCACCAGCTCGCCGGCGGCGGCTGAAGACGGCGTGGACGAGGCCGTGCAGGACTTGGCCGTGGAGCTGGACCAAACCGACGTGGCGTCCACGGAGGCCAGCGAGCTGCCGGACGAGGGGAGTGGCTTCACATGGGCGGGGGAGGAGCTCGCCACCGTAGGGGCCACGGCACAGACGCCAGTGAGATACCTGACCACGCCCTCCATGACCACGGCCAGCAACGGGCGGGAGCTGGTGGTGTTCTTCAGCCTCCGGGTCACCAACATGGACTTCTCCGAGGATCTCTTCAACAAGACGTCGTCCGAGTACCGATCTCTGGAGAACACCTTCCTCCACATGGTGAGTAGAAACCACACGTCTTCACCGGTGGGATCTCAGGGTCAGGTGGTTAACATGTGGGAGGAGTTAATCTAAGAGACGTCTCATTAGGAGACGTTCTGCTGAGCGTCCCTCCCGTCTTTAAGTCAATCTGATTCTAACTGCTTCACGGTTCTTAACGACTTGAACAAAAAGCTTCCGACGGATTGAAAGATCATCTGCTGCTAATTGAGAGGATTTACAAACCACAAGGGGGGGGGGGGGGTTAATCAGAGCCGCATCCGATGAGCAATCAAAGAGCAGAAGAAGAGTTTGAACTTCATTAAACCCAATTCCCTCAAGTCAATGGAGGTTAAAGAGATTGTGTTTACGCTTTGTCACCAGAGGGAAAGTTCCAGTTTGTCTCATGAGCTTCAGATTGTTTCTGTCTGAGCTGGAAACGATTCTCCTGCTTCACACGTTCATCAGTTCATCAGTTCATCAATCCATCAGTTCATCAGTTCATCAGTTCATCAGTTCATCAGTTCATCAGTTCATCAGTTCATCAGTTCATCAGTTCATCAGTCCATCAGTTCATCAGTTCATCAGTTCATCAGTTCATCAATTCATCAATTCATCAGTTCCTCATTTCATCAGTTCATCAATTCATCAGTTCATCAGTTCATCAGTTCATCAGTTCATCAATTCATCAGTTCATCAGTTCATCAGTTCATCAGTTCATCAGTTTATCAGTTTATCAGTTCATCAGTTCATCAATTCATCAGTTCATCAGTTCATCAGTTCATCAGTTCATCAATTCATCAGTTCATCAGTTCACACGTTCATCAGTTCATCAGTTCCTCAGTTCATCAGTTCATCAGTTCATCAGTTCATCAGTTCATCAGTTCATCAATTCATCAGTTCATCAGTTCATCAGTTCATCAGTTCGTCAGTTCATCAGTTCATCAGTTCAACAGTTCATCAGTTCATCAGTTCATCAGTTCATCAGTTCATCAGTTCATCAGTTCCTCAGTTCATCAGTTCATCAGTTCATCAGTTCATCAATTCATCAGTCCATCAGTTCATCAGTTCATCAGTTCATCAGTTCATCAGTTCATCAGTTCATCAGTTCAACAGTTCATCAGTTCATCAGTTCATCAATTCATCAGTTCATCAGTTCATCAGTTCATCAGTTCATCAGTTCATCAGTTTATCAATTCATCAATTCATCAGTTCATCAGTTCATCAATTCATCAGTTCATCAGTTCATCAGTTCATCAGTTCATCAGTTCATCAATTCATCAGTTCATCAGTTCATCAGTTCATCAATTCATCAGTTCATCAGTTCATCAATTCATCAGTTCATCAGTTCATCAGTTCATCAGTTCATCAGTTCATCAATCCATCAGTTCATCAGTTCATCAGTTCATCAGTTTATCAGTTCATCAGTTCATCAGTTCATCAGTTCATCAGTTCATCAGTTCATCAGTTCATCAGTTCATCAATTCATCAGTTCATCAATTCATCAGTTCATCAGTTCATCAGTTCATCAATTCATCAGTTCATCAGTTCATCAGTTCATCAGTTCATCAGTTCATCAGTTCATCAGTTTATCAGTTCATCAGTTCATCAGTTCATCAATTCATCAATTCATCAGTTCATCAGTTCATCAGTTCATCAGTTATCAGTTCATCAATTCATCAATTCATCAGTTCATCAGTACATCAGTTCATCAGTTCATCAGTTAATCAGTTCATCAATTCATCAGTTCATCAGTTCATCAGTTCATCAGTTCATCAGTTCATCAGTTCATCAATTCATCAGTTCATCAGTTCATCAATTCATCAGTTCATCAATTCATCAGTTCATCAGTTCATCAGTTCATCAATTCATCAGTTCATCAGTTCATCAGTTCATCAGTTCATCAGTCCATCAGTTCATCAGTTCATCAGTTCATCAGTCCATCAGTTCATCAGTTCATCAGTTCATCAGTTATCAGTTCATCAATTCATCAATTCATCAGTTCATCAGTACATCAGTTCATCAGTTCATCAGTTAATCAGTTCATCAATTCATCAGTTCATCAGTTCATCAGTTCATCAGTTCATCAGTTCACACGTTCATCTGTTCATCAGTTCATCAGTTCATCAGTTCATCAGTTCATCAGTTCATCAGTTCACAGCTCGACAAGCTGCTGCAGCTCGAGCTCATTAGTCGAGTCGTCAAGAAATCAAAAGGTCGAAGCTTCAGGAACATTAATTATCAGACACTTAACATCAGGTCCTGGTTTTCTTTAAGGTCACAAGAATCAATACCAACACAGAAACTAAAGAAATACATGATGATGATGATGAGGATGATGATGATGATGATGATGATGATGATGATGATGATGATGATGATGATGATGATGATGATGATGATGATGATGATGATGATGATGATGATGATGATGATGATGATGATGATGATGATGATGATGATGATGATGATGATGATTATAGAGCTCTCATCCAGAAGTTCTGGACTTTAACTGTGATTATTCACTCTCTTGTGTTATAGATGCAGTGAAGCACACATTGTGTTGTTTTATGAGTTTATATTATACATTTTCCTATTCTCCTGTGTCTCTAGGATAATAATTAATAACGTGGTCACCATTAGATCACCATAGCTGGGGTGAATATGAAACAAGAGGAAGAGACAAATAAAGCACTGCCAGCAAATCTCTTATGAAGAAGCATCTTCTGAGTCCTCAAATTAATTATCTGATGAATAGAACATGTTATTAAAGATCTCCACGTTTTCTGGATGGATCTGAAAATTAATCTGCTCAACACTTCTGTGAACTGCGTCAGAGAAACACAAATGTTGTTTGAGGCCGAGGCTTTTCAGAGAGTGTCTGTTTCTGTGTGTGTGAGTGTGAGAGTGTGAGTGTGAGAGTGTGTGTGTGTGTGTGTGTGTGTTTAAGTGGATCTATAAAGACGTTAATTTGTTCGTGTGGTGTAAACTTTGAGGAGACGACTCTTCGACCTCGATCACAAAACGAATGAGTGAAGAAACGTGACACTGAAATAAAGTCAAGTCGTTTAACTGCATCTCTCGACAATAACAACACAATCACATCAGAGGCAGTCGCTGCGGTTTATCATCTCACGACACACACACACACACACACACACACACACACACACACACACACACACACACACACACACACACACAGCATATAATAATGATTCACTCTTGTTGTTTTCATGCAGATAAAATCAGATCAGAAAGAAATTTGAATTTCACTCGAGGCTCGGAGGCAAATTTCTAACATCATATTCCGCGACAGTAGAATCGTCTCTAACGAGTTATGAATCATTTAAAAACCAGATCGAGATCACATCTGACGTTTGTGTCTCAGTAGATGTTCTGCAATCCTAAACTAACTCATATAAAAATGTATCAGAATTTAAATTATTTTTACTCAGACTCAAACTTTTATTGTGGAAATAAACTTCACGCTGACCTGAGTGAACTTCACAGATCGTTGGAACTTATTCTGGATTTTTAGATTTAGCTCAACTCATGAAAAAGCTGCATTTAGTTAAATGTTTTATGAGCTGATTAAGAAATAGAGATGAAATGCACACGTGTCAGTTTCCATCAGTCGGTGCAGCTGTAGGAACCCAGAGAAGTGAGATGATCTTCTTCCTCTTTTTGTTTCTCAGTAGTTTTGTTTCTCTTGTAAATGTTTTATATAAAAGGTCAGAAGATGAAACTCTGCTCTGACGTGTTCAAGCTGCTCCTCATGTTCGATGAGGAGTCGATTCGATGAATCATTAACATCGATGAACTGTCCTCTGACTGTTTAATAATAATAATAATGAATAATAAAGTATCCATCTATCTATCACCAACAAACTGAGAGTGCTCACCTGGTGTTTGCAGCTGATGCCGTTCCTGCAGGCCAACCTGACCGGCTTCAGGAACCTGGAGGTCCTGAACTTCAGGAAAGGCAGCGTGGTCGTCAACAGCAAGATGAAGTTCGCCAAGTCGGTTCCGTACAACATCACCGAGGCCGTGACCTGCGTCCTGGAGGAGTTCTGCTCGGCCGCCGCCAGGAACCTGCACATCCAGATCGACACGCACTCGCTGGACATCGAACCAGGTACCGCGGTCGGACCACACGTCCACCGTGCCAAAACACAGAACTCATTCAATCACCATCACTGGTTTTAAAGGCTTTGGGTTTGCTGTTTTTGAATCAGTGAATATTTCCACAGAATTCCTTTGTGTTATTGTTAAGAAGAATCTTCATTGTTCAGAACTGAATCTTTTATAACCTCAGACTTTGGGGAGAAACCTTTGAGCGTGTGTGAGTTCCTCTTCGGCTCCACAGCGTCCAACGACATCTTTGAATGTGTGTGATAAAACACTCAGCAGCTTCTTAGAATAAGCCGCTGCCGCTCTTCTTTGAATGCTGCTCTCGCTCAATAAGCTTTGTCTTGTAATATTCTTTACAGATGAAGCCGAGATCACAAACGCATTCAAATAGACTCAGTAATTAGGTCTATGTGTCAAATCAGCCCAATGCACTGTGGGACTGCACAGAACATCACAGGCCGAAGAGCAGTGATGAAGACGAGCAGTGAGTCACGAAGAAGGAAGTGCTGCCGCGACAGCTTCTGCCTCCGAGGCAGCAAGTTGTGTTTCAAACGATCGTGTTGGTTGTGATAAAACGAAAGATTTACTGTGTTGTGTACTCGCTGCTTCATGCATCCACAGCACTACTGCAAGTACAGATCATAATATATATATATATATATATATATATATATATATATATATATATATATATATATATATATATATATATATAATTACATGTACATGTATTGGAAATCAGATATAAAAACAAGGTTCACAGAAATGTTCTTTAAACTTTTCACATTAAACAATATCTATTCTCTATATGTGTAACTGTAACTGAATGAAGTTTTTATTTAGATTCTTAAAATCTGGATCATTATCTCGATCCACTTGTTCAACATGTTAAGAAATTCACAAAAATGTGGAAAATGTCCCAAAGTTAAAGAAAATGATAAATGAATTCCTGGATCTGCAAATCTGCTCCGAACTTTTCAAGAAAATCAGTTGCGTAATCCTGTGATCGCAGACACTAGGGGGCGCTCTGATGAATGCTAACGTCCGATCTTTGTGTTTCCCGATGACCTCTAACGTTCTCTCCCTCCTCTCAGCCGATCAGGCGGATCCCTGCAAGTTTCTGGCCTGTGACGAGTTCTCTCGCTGTGAAGTGAGCGGCCGGACGAAGGAGGCGCGCTGCGTGTGCGAGCCCGGCTTCCTGTCGCTGGACGAGCTGCCGTGTCAGAGCGTCTGCGTCCTGCAGCCCGACTACTGCCGAGGCCGGGGGGCGTGTCACATCCGGCGTGGCCACGGCGCCGTGTGCAGGTAACGACCAGCAGGGGCTGATGGGATATCGAGGGTCAGAGGCCGAGCAGCTCAGTGGTGTTCCTTTAATATGAGCTGAAGACAAATAATCTGCAAAAGTTTCAACCTTTTATAACATTGTTATGACGTCTAACTGGACCATGTTGTTTTTCATTAATCCTTTTATTAGATCTTTAGGATTTGATGAGAGTTCGAACACTTAACGACGCCTCAGGACGTTTTAATGTGTTTAATACGATGATGTTGCTGTTCTACACTGATTGTGTCCGTGTGGCTTCTTCTTCCAGCTGATCTCTATTATAACTCTATTATTATCTATCATATTATAACTCACAACCTCTTCAAGACACTTTTTATTCTTCAGGTTCCTCTCAACTCTGATAAAGACACTGAGCCTCTGCAGTGGGAGGAAGATTTAATCTGTCACATGATCACACAGGGTCACATGATGGTTGTTTAACGATGACACAGTGTGAGTGACAGTAAACATCTGAATCTGCTTCACAGTAAATAAACAAATTAAATGCAGCATGAGGTTTAAAGTGGTTTTAAATGACTTGTAGATTTTCTCCCTCTCACATCTTCAGCCGTCGGCAGCGTCAATCGATGCTCAGTTGATTTTTAATGGAGAGGAGGCGTTTGTTTTATTCACTGGTTCCAAGTCGCAGACAGAGAACTCTCATTTCAACCCTGTTCGCTCAGCAGCTCGTCTCCCAGCAGCGGAACCAGAGACGTTTAAAAGTTACGATCTTATTTCCATCATCAGAACTGTTCAGAAACGTCTGAATTCTCCCAGTGAACGATGAGTGAGCTCGAGTGCAAACGAGCGGCTCGATGACTGAAAGGTCGACAGCTGCCGTTAAACCAAACGTCTGAATCATGTTGTTTTCTCTTCGATTTACATTTAAATCAGGATATTAAATTCTAAAAAGGTCGAGTAGATCAATAATTCACATGAAAGAGACAAACAAATTCGTGGAAAGTGAGAAAAACTCTTTTATTTCTTTAGTTTTCTGCATTTATGAAAGGATTGAACACAACAAGGTGTTTAAATCTGTCAGAGGAGAAGCAGAGAAAGATTCATATCTGAAAAACTCACAGATGATCTTTTGGATCAACATGTTTTATGTTTTTATTGATGAAAAAATATTTTATTGACTCAGAAGCTTTTTAACTGAGCTTGTACAGATTTTAGAAATATGAAGAATTTGAAGTCTCTCACATCGACACGAGATTCCGATTCCTCTGGATCTCGCTCTGACTCTCTGGACACAGCCAGGACTCTGGTTTCTGTGGGAGTTTCTGTTTCTGCAGTGTCTCTCTCACACCTGCTTCATTTCTCTTCCTCCACAGATACGACAACAGGTACTCCCTCGCCGGCCGGGCCAGTTAAACACGCCCGGCCCTGGACGGCACCTGAGAGTACGACTGAAGGTAAGAGGAGTCGTTCTGCTGAAACCTCTCGAGTGCAATCACCTGTCTCTGTGAGAAGCTGCTGCTCACTCAGCGAGAAATCCTCCACAGCAAACTCGTCTTCCTGGTTTTATTGGGACAGACTGCAGAGTTTTAATCTGTCTCCACCGTCTCAAGCTAAATTGGTTTAGAGCTGCAGCGTTAAAACAGACGCAGAGTAATCAAACCTCCCAGAGGACGCCGGGACGTCTTCTGAGGACCTGTCTCCATGAGTCAACACACCGGGATCCGTCTCCTCGTCTCACCTCAGTGATTAGTCTGGTCCTGATCCTCTTTTGGGGTCTGAGCTGAGCGGGAAGCTCAGGACGTCTCAACACGTCCCAACACAAACATCAATACTTCACATTTAAGAGGCTTTTGGTGAAGATAAAGAACGGTGACGCTCCTCAGCAGCTTCAGCTCCTCAAACCAAACAAACATCTTTAATTCTGAAGCTCATTCCCAGAAGTTAGAGCTCAAGTTGGAGTTCATCCTCATTCACAGAGAAAACTCCTCACGCGTCTGTGAATAACAGAGAAGTTCCTGGAAAGCTCCGTGTAAATGAGCTCTAATTCTAGAAAAGAACATTTGCACTGAATGAACACGAACAAGTAGAATCAGAATCTAATGATGAATAAATTCATTATTGTGTGAATCTTCTTCAATTTAAACTTGTGTAATATTTTAAATCACGTGAACGTCTCCTTTGTCTCTGCAGACGAATCAGGTGGAAACTCGTCAAAGCCTCGAAGACGAAGAAGAGTTTTCAGAATAAAAGTCGTCAGAGCTTCCGATCAGAGACGATTTTCCTTCCGGGGAAACAGACACTGAAAAAACAAACGGTTGCAGCTGTCGACTGAAGAGAAGCTCGGACGCTGCAGCCACGGGAACTCACGTCTCTGTTTCCCGACGCTTTATCTTCTGAAAGATTCTCAGGATCTGTTGTTGTTGTTTAGATCTGTCGAGACTTTTCTTTTCCGATAATCAAGATAATCGATACGAATGTTTTTCACCTCGTCGCAGGAGGAGGAGGAGTCAGTTGATGATCTTCATCACGTAGATCAGTGGTTCACAATCGTTTCCACTGAAAGGTGCTTTACGTAAGTTTCCTCTTCTGCGTAGCTAAAGAAACTTCTGTTTTCATTTCTGTTTGTTTGTTACCAGGGTTACACAAAAACTACCAAACTCATTTTCAGCCGAGGAAGTTCTGATTTCAGTAAGTTCGTTAGCAATGTAGCATTAGCGAAAAACTTACATACGGTACCTTTAATCTTAGCGATATCGACATGTGACTTTTCATCATAGGAATATTTGTATTTTCCCTTCAGCTGTTTGATTAAAATGTTTTTTCAAGGTTAAAGTTTAATCAATGAAAAAAAGCTAAAATGTGTTATTGTGAACCAGTGGAACGTTGCTTCTTTAACTTCAGGTATTTGGTCATTAACTAAAATATTTTACACATGTTAACCTGATGGTGGCGCTAGAGGCAAAAGAGGATTCATCCACAAATGTTTGAAGTACTTTGTAAATAGTTGTAAGCTTTCAGCAGCATCACATGGTTTTCATCAGCGGCTTCAAGTGACATCGTGGAGAAGCTGCGACAGAAATCATCATTTAACCGCTGATGAAAACTGTCACATGATCGAAAGCTCAGGAGAAAATCTGTCACTTTTTCATATTCTGTCTCATTTCTGAAGCTGCACTGTAAAAACAAAAAGACTTTGCGAGTTGCTAGATGTCCGACTTCCTGTTTCCTGTACAGATCATGTAAATATCACGTGTGTCTGGACTCGTCTCGTTGTACATGTTCGCTTACGTGTTGTTTTACAAATAATAGTTTAAAATACAAACTGCTAAATAAGAGACTCTCTCCTCATTTCACTTGAACATGGATCAGATTCTCAGTTTGCATAACGTGGTTCACGGAGTCAGAGGCGGAGTCAGAGGCGGAGCCGAGGTGAGTGAAACAGGTTTTATTCATCAGTTAGAGAATCAGAGTTAGAAAAGAGACGAGTGGACGAAGGCAGATTCCCGAGGAACGATCGGAACGTGAGCAGAGAAACAGACGTTTTCCTTTAGGCCTCCGGAGGTCAGAGGTCAGAGGTCGCACGTTTACACTCGACATCAACACGCAGAGTTTTACACAGATTCAAAACGAGGCAAAAACAACGTTTGATTCCAAAGTGAAAAACGTTTGAATTAGAATAAAACTGGTCAATTTTTACTGGTCAGATTTTATGACATTAACGAACCTAATGACGACTTTTCACCTTAAAGGTTCAGTTCTGTTCGACCAATCAGCCGCAGTCTGTAAACAAAGATGGACGACAAGACAGCACCTTCATAACGACAGCCCCTGATCGCCCCCTGGTGGCTGCAGGTCAAGAGCAGACGTTAAATAAGGTCGTTCTTATCAGTTTGGTTTGAATCAGTTATTTGATTTTATACAAACGAGCTGAGACTCACTCATGATTGGTTGAGTGATGTGTGGGTGGGACCTCGATACCACAGCTCCACCCCACGATCACTACGGCTCAGACTCTGACTTTATGACATCATCACCACAAGGTGGCAGCGTTAATATGAGACGTGTCGTCGATCTTCATTTACAATTTATGAAATTTAAACTTTAGTCTGAAGCAAACTCGTCACGTTGTTTTTGGTATTTTTCAGTTTCCTGACTTTCACACGGAGTCGGATCAGTTTCATGATGAATCACGATTCTTTCAACAAGTGGAAACAAGACGTTTAGGAAGCCGTGTTCTCTGGAGCTCCTGCGTGTTGACGGGTTCAGACAGGTCACATGGTTCCTGGTCATCAGGAGGAGAATCAGCCTCGAGGGATCGTCTCTAAAGTGTCGAGGACAAACGGACGACTCGGGTCATGTGACCTGGTTCGTTGCTTCTCTCACGACCTCACAGGCTCAGGTAGAAATCGTTCTTTTAAAAATAAACATTCCAGTGAAAGCGTCACGAACCGAACTCGCGTGATTTCATAGAAAATATCTCCGTGTTGGAAGAAGGTTCCGGTTCCAGCGTTCGTTCACATCCACAGAAAAACGTCCAAACTGACATTTCAAACATTTTCTAGAATCAGGTGAATTTATTTAACAAACAGCCAAATGTAGAATTAATATTTTAAAGATAAAGTCAAAGAAAAACATGTTGGAATCACTAAGTATGCAAATTAAGTCTCCTCGTGTACAAAGATTTCATTTAAAGACTAACGATGTTTTAATGACTCTTTTAACTGATCTGCTCTGAAACAGCAGCAGCACAGTCGCAGCTCAGCAGTTGCATAATTAATTCACATTTTTCTGCAGAAACTAATCACGGAGCTGAATCACTGCTCGGTCCCCAAAACAAAACGAAACAAAATGTCTCGAGCAACGTTTGGTCTCAAAGTCACAAAGTCTCGGAACCTTTTCTCATTAAGTTGAAATCACACGATGAGGAAAAGAAGGAATCACGACAGGAAGGAATCATCCAGGTCTCAGGAAACATTCGGCCGCAAAGACGAAGGTCAAATAAAGATTTAGCAGATTTAAGGAGGAAAGATCCACACGATGTAAACAGGTCTGTTACCATGGAAACCACGTCAGGAATGTAAAACTACAGGTGAATTAGAAGTGTGTGGTTTGGGAGGCAGCTCTGAACAGAAGAAGAAGAAGAAGAAGAGGAGGTCGACCTCGTGGTGATTAAACCCTGTTAACGTTGTGTTAAGGCCTCGGAGTTAAACTTCAGACACGAGAGGAAAACAACCGGATGTGATCAGTTATGATTTTTTTTCTGCATAGAGTTCGATGCTCTCGCCGCGAGCCGGGGGGGGCGAAGCGAGCGAGACACTTAACGACCAGAGAAAAACAAAAAGGACAGTTGTTCCCGAGTCAGAACCTCCCCGGCGCCGCCCGGACGCCGCCTGTGTTAGCTGGTCCCTTTGTCTGCAGAGGCCCCGCCCCCTGCTGGTCACTTGAACATGCTCTGCAGCATGGCCGTGGCGTAGGTGGGCCGGGCCTGTCGGCTCTCGATGGCGCTGCGGAGGTACTGCACGCCGCCGCAGCGCTCCCAGATCTCCTCGTACTGCCGCGGCAGGATCTCCGCCCCACGCTTCCTGGACAGACCCGTCTCCTCCAGGCTCAGCTCGCACATGTCCATGTCGTCTTTACCTGAGGACGAGAGACCGGTTCAGGGTTAGTCGGACATCGTTCTCCTGCTTCTCTCAACTGACGCCACAGTTTTACACAGAAAAGGTTTTTAACGTTGAGAGAAACTCGGATTAGCCTCTGTTCACTGCAGAGCTGATGTATTATTAACTTAACACCGCCCCCTATCTTTCATATGCATATTGCATCTTGCGTACGTGTAGCGTTATTTTCCGAGGACGTGCACAAACTGTTTCTTCTTCTACAGTCTTCTCCTGCTTACTTTATTCTGTCACTCACGACTTCCTGTTTCAAACGACACACGCGGCGACTGTCCAGTGTTAGCCTCGTGCTGAGTGCGTGCAGTACTGACCCGCCACCAGCAGGATGGGGTGTTTATCCGGGTGCAGCTCCATCTGCCGGGCGATCCAGGGCCCGTCGAAGTGGGCGTACCACCAGCCCTTCTTGTTGTTCTGAGGGTCCTTGTACTGGTCGCTGGGCCGGATGAACGGGATGCGGAAGTAGCGCTGCTGCCGGTTCATCGCCACCTCGTACTGCCGGGTCGGCATGGGGGGGGCCGGGTTCTGCTGGGCTGTGGTTTGGATGGAAAACACAAGTTAGGCGTCGTTTCAGGGATGACAGCAACCAATCAGGAGTCAGTGTTCATGTTGCCATGCAACCTGGGAGCCCGGTAACGGGAGAGACGCCAGAATCTACAGTTCCACCTGGTTCCTGTTTATCAGCCTGAGTTTCAACTGAGGAACAAACTGATCTGAGCAACACGTTCAGGATCAGATCTACAGAATCTGGACAGGAAAATAAAGAGTTTTAAAATAAAATCTGCTTTCAGGTGTAAGAGTGAGACGAGAAAACTGACTGTTGTTTTTACTGCTGTGTCTCAAATACAATGGAAATGGATTCAATATAGTTTGTGAAGCTAAAAACAGCTGAAAACTATTTAAACCCTTTGAAAAAAGCAGAATAAATAAATCTATTTTCCTTGTGCTCTTCCTCGGAGCTGCAGTCATGTGACTCTCTCTCTCTCTCTGTCTCGCTCTCTCTCTCTCGCTCTCTCTCCTGAATCTGCTTCTAATGCAAACTCGCAGTATTTTCCCAGCAGTTAAAACGCAGGTGAAAGAACAGGAATCTACGGAAGAGGATTAGGGCCACTGTGGAAAAAATAAGTGAGTTCTGAGTTTAGACTCAGAATTCTGACTTTTTTCTCAGAATTCTGACTTTTTTCTCAGAATTCTGACTTTTTTCTCAGATTTCTGACTTTAAACTCAGAAATCTGACTTTTTCTCAGAATTCTGACTTTAATCTCAGAATTCTGACTTTTTTCTCAGAATTCTGACTTTAAACTCAGAATTCTGACAAACTCACTGAGGTCCGAGGGAAAGTAGCCTTTGTTGTGTTGCTCTGAGCCCTGAAGTTGGTTTGCCACAGGCACCTATACTTCTGACTTTAAAGTCAGAATTCTGAGAAAAAAAAAAAAAGTGATTAAAGTCAGAATTCTGAGTTTAAAGTCAGAATTCTGAGATTAAAGTCAGAATTCTGAGATTAAAGTCAGAATTCTGAGAATAAAGTCAGAATTCTGAGTTTAAAGTCAGAATTCTGAGATTAAAGTCAGAATTCTGAGATTAAAGTCAGAATTCTGAGATTAAAGTCAGAGTTTAAAGTCAGAATTCTGAGATTAAAGTCAGAATTCTGAATTTAAAGTCAGAATTCTGAGATTAAAGTCAGAATTCTGAGTTTAAAGTCAGAATTCTGAGATTAAAGTCAGAATTCTGAGATTAAAGTCAGAGTTTAAAGTCAGAATTCTGAGATTAAAGTCAGAATTCTGAGTTTAAAGTCAGAATTCTGAGATTAAAGTCAGAATTCTGAGAAAAAAGTCAGAATTCTGAGTTTAAACTCAGAACTCACTTGTTTTTTCCACAGTGGCCCTAATCCTCTTCCGTAGGAATCAGACTCAAGAGGTGAAATCAGTGTTTTCTCGCTGCCTGTGAACACTGAGGCCGTCGCTGCTGTTCTCAGATCAGCTGCTAATGAGCCTGTGGTGCTGGGGGGGGGGGGGGGCACAGGGAGGAAACCAGCAGCACGTGAAGCGCCGCCACCGCCACACGTGACAGGAAATGAGCTCAATCTGCATCATCTACTGAGCGGAGACTAAAGGAGGATCTACAGAGACGAGAAGATTCAACTCAATCATTTCATCTGGGGTTCACGTTCACATCAAGAAATAAGAAACTGTTTCTAATGCAAATTATTATTTAATTTTTCTATTCCAAAGGTAAGAAATGTAAACAAGAGGAAATTAAATTGATAAATAAGTAAATTCATTTTACGACGTCATATTAGTACGAGTTCAGAGTATTAAGCTTCACTTAAAGGGGATAATGAGTCGTAAATTCCCTGGAATTTTTAAAGTGATTCCAGAATTCAAACCTTGTTAAAATAAATTCCAATGTCTTCTGAAAAACATGAAACATCATCTGCAACACACTGTTCCTCCGTCACCAACCAGATGAGCACACACACACACACACACACACACACACACACACACACAGACACACACACACACAGGTGAGAAAAGGAAACAGCAACAACCTTCACCTTCCCATAGCAACAAGTTTTAGAAAGTCACAAATATTTTCTTCTTCAGAAAAAGCAGCAGAATCTTGAGCGTCGGACTTTGTGTGAAACGACTCAAATGAAAATGAAATGAAATGATGTTGAATATAAAAGCTGACGTCTTGTTCTGATGACTCGACATCTACTTTGACTTTTCTAGTTTGGTTCGTGTCCCATCTGCTAACGTGGAGGAGGTTCATGACCTGTGCTGCAGCCAGCCACCAGGGGGCGGTAGAGAGGATTGGCTTCACTTCCAGGAGCTGACAAGTCGTCTGTGGTTTCAACGGATGAATTAAAAGTCAGAACAACTAATTTATCGATTTATCTTCTTAATAAAAGGTTGAGGTGACGTATTTGAATGTTTTTGTTTTGTAAACGTACAAACTTTAGTTCATAAAACGTAATAATTAAATCTTTAAAATCTTTGCCTTGAGTCACGAGGATCAGATTTTCACGACGAGTCTTTTCCGACGCTCTGAGTCCTGAGTGAGCGTTTGGTTCTGGAGGATTCAGACACGTGTCCTCTCTAGGGATGTCACGAGAACCGATACCTACGATACCTGTCGATACTAACATAACAAAACGATGCCGATGCCCAAGTTTTTGAAGCACCGTAGGCACCGTGAGCTCCGATGCTAGCAGCTGTTAGCAACTTAGCATTAGCATCGGTGCTACATTCTGAAAACCAAGACGGCAACTGCGGCTGCAGCGTTCGCCCCACCTCGACTTGTTTATTAAAAAGGCACAAAGAGTCGTGTATGGAAGTATTTTGCGTTTGACGCCGGGTTTACACCGGACACGGAAGCAACGCCGCCGCTCCGCGCTAATCCCTAGCGTGCCGGCGCTTGGTTGTTTACACCGGAAGCTGAAGCGTCATGGGAGTGGATGGGAGCCAGCTGTTATCTAAGGCTTGGTGCTGCGCTGACGAGTCGCTTTGGCGTCGCTTCAGCGTCCGGTGTAAACCCGGCGTGAGGCAGGTGTATCATTTAATGCATAACGTGTCTCACAACAAAGCGTCACTCACATGCGTCCGCAACTACCGTATAACCCTCAGTATATGCGCAGCGCAAGCACATTGAATTACCGTATATGACATGAACAACATCCAAATAATGCACTTTTTTTTTACCGTGGTATCGAAATTGGCATCGAGAATCGTGTTATTTTACTGGTATTGGCACCAACTACTGAATTTTTGGTATCGTGACACCCCTAGTCCTCGGTGAACCGGTCCCACCGCTCCGCTCTCCCCCTCGTACGCTGATCGAGTCCTCAGGTCACGACCGAGCGGCTCCAGTGTCTCCGCTCTCACGCTCCCGTGGATCTGATCTGATCGTCTGCCGCCAAACACGAGGCGAGCAGGCTGCCCTGAGATGCCTTGTGTCCTCCTCCCTCCCTCCCTCCCTCCCTCCCTCCCTCCCTCCCTCGTCTCCTCTCTCCTCCGTGTGGGAGTATCAGTAACCTCGGCGTTCGGCGCTGGGCGGAGTCACCCGGGCTCTTTGTCACGCCGCTGCAGCAGAAAGACGAGCGGCAGCTTTCAGCCTCAGAATCACTCAAATCATCTCCTGCTCCACACAGGTTGCCATGGAAACCCAACCATCCTCCACTGAGGTGACAAACTTCTCCATCAGACAGAGACACACAAACCGGAGGCCGACACCAGGGGGGGGGGGGGGGGGGGTTAATAAAGAGAGGGGGGGGGCAGCAGCTCTGGGTTAGTAGCGTTACACACTGAAGGACGACTTACATGCTGCTCTCACAGGACGTGAAGGATCTGAAAGTAAACACGTCAGGTTATAAAACACACACTGAAGGAAGTGATGCTACACAACCGCAACCAGGAGACATGAGCTTCCTGTCCTGATGAAGACGAGGAAGACGAGGAAGACGATGTCCACACGCAGGATGAAGAGCGAGCTGGTCCCAGTGAAACCAGAACAATCCTTCTGGTTTAAAGAACGAGAGCGAAGTGAGAGAATCTAATGTTTTGGTTCGTTTCCAGATTCATTTCACTTCAGTTCTTTTGGAGCGAAATGATTTCAGACAGAAGAAATCTGTCGATGTCTGAACATTGATGATTAAATATCATAAGAAAAGCTGCTGTAGTTACCGAGGAGCTCTGGAGCAAAGCATCACACCTTCTGATCTCTGACTGACAGACAACGAGCAGCTTCTCACTGTGAACACATTCTGATCAACACTCAGTTTCCAGTTCACACCACCAGACTGCACCGGTGGCGTTGTGGCGTCCTACCGTAGTCGGTGATGGATTTGGGCGCCCGCTGCTCCGTCTCCGTGTTCCTCTTCTTGTTCTTTGACTTCCAGGCGTGATAAACCTTGAGGCGGCGGTGGAACTCCTCCCTGCAGGCGGCCAGGAGCTCGATGTCTGCGAGAGACGGGAAATCGGTTTAATGTCAAAGCTTCAGCAGGTGAATGTCTTCAAATCGTTTCTGTGGAAGACGAGAGACTAAGATCTGCTGTCGTCTGGTACCTGCAGAAGCTGGAGTAACTCTTAACGTATCATTAATATTCACAACATTATGATTTACTGGAACAAACTGTGACACAACGCAGACTGAATCCGTGTCCACATACTTTTGGCCACATGGGGAATTCGTGTTAATGATGAAACAGTTAAACTTCAAACAATCGTTATTGACAAACGCATCGATTTGAGTTCATCTCCTCAAACTGCTGCAGACTTTCATTAATATTTAAACACAAATCAACACACACACACACACACACACACACACACAGACAGACACACACACACACACACAGGAGGATGAGTCATCATGTGCTCACACTAAGTGCTCAGGTGATGTCAACTGAACAAAACAGACTTTGCAGCGTTGAGAGAAACAAACGCTCAGTTCACTGTGGAGCTGAAACCCGGAGGAATCATCTGGAACATGTCAGATGTCAACAAGCCGCTCGCCCCCCCCCCCCCGCACGCCGGAGCGTTATTCCTCCGCCGCCGCTCCTCCTCCTCCTCATCACGAGCGGCGGACGTGATCACATCAGTATTCCATTTCCTCCTCCGTCTGGGGGGTGAGCGGCGTGTTAACAGCTAACTGAATCATTTCTCTGTGTTTATGTGTCGGCCGCCCTCGGGCTCGGCCGCCGCTCGCCACATTCATCTCATCTCAGAGCGGCGCCGGCGGGGGTCGACCCCCCCCGTCCCCCCGTCCTCCACGCTTCCTGCGGCGAGGACAGGACGCCGCTCGGGTTAAACTCAAAGTGGCTTCGACTCTGTCACTGAGTCACGATCAGTCCAGAGCGGCTTCAAGCTTCCAGTCAGACAAACTAAAAACCTGACTTTGAAAAACTCTATTAAAGGAAAACAGCTTTTTTGATTTCCACGTAACGAGCAGATGATCGTTGTTTTTAAACTTTTTAATCCAAATAAAACATGCTAATTGTGTCTGTTGTTTTCAGACGTGAGCAGTGCACAACAATGTCCAGGAAGTTGTGTCATTTTCAAAGACATCAGATTTATCCTCTGGGGACTAAGAAAGTGAATTTAAAATGAAAATCTACAAATATGAATTTCTATGTTTGTCTTGTTCTTCCCGACACGAGTGTTTATAAAGTTGTTCTGATCGGATCACAAATCCAGTTCATCCTCTGGGAGCAAGAACGTGACTATTGTTGACGTGCAGATAATCATCATTATTACAATTCAACCCCTGGAGACCATGAACATCGATAATAAACTGAATTAAAAGCCAGGATTCAGGCTTCAGTGGAACCTGGTGCTGGTGGCTCCTCCCCTGGGGACCATGAGCCTCCAGGTCCGGGTCCCGGGTCTGAAACCACCCGGTTGTTCCCGATGAGACGAAGTGAGACACTCACCACACGAGGTGTTGATGGAGTCCCGCAGCTCGGCGTACTTCCACTTGCTCAGCTCGTACTTCTTGGCGCCGGCGGCCGCCTTGGACGCCTGGACGCCAGGACCTCTGAGACAGGAAACAGGAAGGAGCGCAGGAAGTCAGCGGCAAAGGGTCAGAGCGGGGGGGTGGGCGTCAGGGGGCGGGGCTACTCGCTTGGTTTGGAGCTGGGGTCGAAAAGGGCTTTCAAGGAAAATATTAATATGTAAAGAAACATGAGGGCGGAGCTTACTGACGGCGTCTCAGGAGGCTTTTTATTCACCAGTGAGGAAATGGAAGCTGTAAATCTGACGATGGATTTTCCATTTTTTATTTCTACGATGGAAATTAAAGTTTAATGTCCCATTAAAAGGAAGAGAGGACGTGTTCGAGAGATTCATGAAATAAAGATGGAGGGAAATCCAAAAGACGGCGTCTGCCTCTCAAAGATCAAAGTGAATAACTTGAGCTAAAGTGAACAAAAGGCTGTTTGTAACCCGTCTCAGTAAGCTCCGCCCACCTGCAGGGCGCCACAGAAACAGGAAGAAGAATTAGAGACGTGAGAAACAGCTACAGATGTTAGAGTGACAGTGATGGGGGCGGGGGGGGAGCTCTACGGGGGGGGGGGACGCCATCCAGGGGACGCATGCTGTCCCAGTCGCCAGGAAGTCACACGGCGCTCTGTCACATTATAAAGTGGGTTAGAGGTCGTGAGGCGTGCTGCTGCTCGCCAGCTGCACGCCGCTCGCCGCTGACAGGCCCGCTAATCCGTGACCGGGATTTACCCTTTTTAGAACAACAGGAAGTTGGAGGAGGGGCCCTGCTGCTGCTTTAATCCTATTGGTCGGCTCTACCCATGATTAGCGGGAGCTGGCCCTCGGAGCCGTGCTCCCGGGAGCGTGTGGCGTGCTGAGCGGCGTGCTGAGCGGCTGATCGCTGCAGTCAGCTGAGGGGAACATCCGGGGGAACGCGAGCGGCGCCGCGACCCGAGGAGAAAGTGCTGAGTCACTCCCCCGTTTAATGTGAGCTGCCGGGGTCGCTGAGAGGTCGACGCTAACGAGGGCGGGAGATTCAGCTCAACGCCGACGCCTGAAACACTTTGTTTGTTTCTGCAGAAACGTTTAAACTCAAGACTTTTGATTAATTAATTAATTCTAATATTTCCTTAAATTCTTTACATTTGTAGTTTCACGTCAGATTCACTTCAAGGTCGACGGATAAATGAGACAAATAAAAATCAATCAACAACCTGAAGAGACATTAATTCAATTAAACTTCATCCTTAAATTACATTTATCATTCAGAGGATGTTTCAATCAATAACTGAGTCAATCTGAAGATTAAGCTTCAGATTGATTGATTGATTGATTGATTGATTGATTGATTGATTGATGGATGATTGATTGATTGATTGATTGATTGATTGATTGATTGATTGATTGATGGATTGAGTTCTACCCACCGAGCCAGAAGTTCAGACATTTCTTTGGCCATTTGTTCCCTGAAAAGCACGAAGGTGCCGACACGGAGAAAAACAAAGTTATTAACATGATGTGAGATGTTTATCTACAAACACAAAACAGAAAACATGATAATGAACGAATGAGTTACAAACATGAAAGAAAAAACTAAACTATTAATAAAACAAATACAAAGACATGGAAAAAATGGAGAAATAAAATTAAAGAAATGTAGTTCAAATGTATTTTTAAAGAAATGTAAAGTCTATTCACGTTTGGTGAATGAAAACGACTTATTTCCATGAGTCTTTCTGTTGTTATGAAATTCATTAAACAAGTATTTCTAAGCAGAAGGCAGAAATATATTAAATTTATTTTACGGCCAGTGAACAAGATTACAAAAAATAAAAGATTTGAGTGGATGAAGATAGTAAATGAGCGTGTGGCCTGTTCTTCTGAAATAAACCTGAATAGATCGACTTTGCTTCAAATCAGCTTCAGGAAGTTCAGAGAGGAAACTGAAAACTCTGAAGTGACGTGAACTTCACCACGAGAGGAAGAATCAAACACTTGAGAGAACTGAACGCTTCTGGTGCTCGAGCAGCTCCGATGAAGCTCTTCTCCGGACGCAGCCTCGACTCCGGCCGAGTGGAGAACCAGCGTCTCTAAGAAACAACATCTACACTCGTCCTGAAGGTGTGGGTGCGTGGAGAGGAACCTACATGCTCATGCTCGGCAGCTTTGAGGCTCCGGCGGCGGCGCTGTGAACAGAGGATTATGGGATTATGAGTCTGCACAACACAAGAAACCAATCAAGAGGAGAAGTGATTCCTCCCCCCCCCCCCCACTCATCAGGAGAGAAGCACCTTCACACCTCGGGTCAGAGGTCAGAGGACGAGATCCACGTTCATCAAACTGAAATTTACAAAGATCTGATTGTGTTTGAATAAATGAGATCTGTTGAGTCTGTTAGCTGCAGCTCTGAGCCGGCAGGTTGTTACAGCATGCAGGGGGGGGGGGGTCAGATTGTAAGGTCGGAGGCGGGGGGGGGGTTCGGGGGTCAGGGGGGTCAGTTGAAGGGTTAAAGCTCCGGGTCTTACGCTGCTCTCTCTGGGGACGATGGAACTGAAGAGCCGTTGCTGGGAGGAAGAAACAAAAGAAAACAAAGAAGAAGAAGATGGTTACAAACACAGAAATGGAGATGGAGTTTTCTACTGTGAGCAGGAAGCAGGAAGCTGATCTGCAGGAAGCTGATCTGCAGGAAGCTGATCTGCAGGAAGCTGATCTGCAGGAGACGAGTTCAGAAGAAGCTCTGGACTTTCCTCTGACTCTGGTGATCATCAGTGGATCATGAAGGTTTCAGTCTGTGAACGAACACTGAACCAACTCTGTGAGGGAAGCTCCACGTCCTCAGCTGCTGGTAAATCATTAAGTTCAGCTGCTGACCCGTCACACTTCCTGTCCCACTTCCTGTCCCACTTCCCGTCACACTTCCCGTCACACTTCCCGTCCCACTTCCCGTCCCACTTCCCGTCCCACTTCCCGTCGCACTTCCCGTCGCACTTGCAGTCGCACTTGCAGTCGCACTTCCCGTCGCACTTCCCGTCACACTTCCCGTCGCACTTCCCGTCGCACTTCCCGTCGCACTTCCCGTCGCACTTCCAGTCGCACTTCCAGTCGCACTTCCCGTCGCACTTCCCGTCGCACTTCCCGTCGCACTTCCCGTCGCACTTCCCGTCACACTTCCCGTCACACTTCCCGTCACACTTCCCGTCACACTTCCCGTCACACTTCCCGTCACACTTCCCGTCACACTTCCCGTCACACTTCCAGTCACACTTCCAGTCACACTTCCAGTCACACTTCCTGTCACACTTTCAGTCACACTTTCAGTCACACTTCCTGTCACACTTCCTGTCACACTTCCTGTCACACTTCCTGTCACATTTCCTGTCCCACTTCCTGTCCCACTTCCTGTCACATTTCCTGTCACACTTCCCGTCACACTTCCCGTCCCACTTCCCCTCACACTTCCAGTCACACTTCCCGTCCCACTTCCCGTCCCACTTCCCGTCCCACTTCCCGTCCCACTTCCCGTCACACTTCCCGTCCCACTTCCCGTCCCACTTCCCGTCACACTTCCCGTCCCACTTCCCGTCCCACTTCCCGTCACACTTCCCGTCACACTTCCCGTCACACTTCCCGTCCCGATTCCCGTCCCACTTCCCGTCACCACTTCCCGTCACACTTCCCGTCACACTTCCTCCCGTCACACTTCCCGTCCCACTTCCCGTCACACTTCCCGTCACACTTCCCGTCACACTTCCCGTCACACTTCCAGTCACACTTCCCGTCACACTTCCAGTCACACTTCCCGTCACACTTCCCGTCACACTTCCCGTCACACTTCCCGTCACACTTCCCGTCACACTTCCCGTCACACTTGCCGTCACACTTGCCGTCACACTTGCCGTCACACTTCCCGTCACACTTCCCGTCACACTTCCCGTCCCACTTCCCGTCCCACTTCCCGTCACACTTCCCGTCACACTTCCCGTCACACTTCCCGTCACACTTCCCGTCACACTTCCCGTCACACTTCCCGTCACACTTCCCGTCACAGTTTCCCGTCGCACTTCCCGTCGCACTTCCCGTCGCACTTCCCGTCGCACTTCCGTCGCACTTCCCGTCCCACTTCCCGTCCCACTTCCCGTCCCACTTCCCGTCACACTTCCCGTCCCACTTCCCGTCACACTTCCCGTCACACTTCCCGTCACACTTCCCGTCACACTTCCAGTCACACTTCCAGTCACACTTCCTGTCACACTTCCTGTCACACTTCCTGTCACACTTCCTGTCACACTTCCAGTCACACTTCCTGTCACACTTCCTGTCACACTTCCCGTCACACTTCCCGTCACACTTCCCGTCACACTTCCCGTCACACTTCCCGTCACACTTCCCGTCACACTTCCCGTCACACTTCCCGTCACACTTCCCGTCCCACTTCCCGTCACACTTCCCGTCACACTTCCCGTCACACTTCCAGTCACACTTCCAGTCACACTTCCTGTCACAGTTCCCGTCACACTTCCCGTCACACTTCCCGTCACACTTCCCGTCACACTTCCAGTCACACTTCCTGTCACACTTCCTGTCACACTTCCTGTCACACTTCCAGTCACACTTCCAGTCACACTTCCTGTCACACTTCCCGTCCCACTTCCAGTCACACTTCCAGTCACACTTCCTGTCACATTTCCTGTCCCACTTCCCGTCACACTTCGCGTCACACTTCCTGTCAAACCCACTTCCCGTCACACTTCCCGTCACACTTCCCGTCACACTTCCAGTCACACTTCCAGTCACACTTCCTGTCACAGTTCCCGTCACACTTCCCGTCACACTTCCCGTCACACTTCCCGTCACACTTCCAGTCACACTTCCTGTCACACTTCCTGTCACACTTCCTGTCACACTTCCAGTCACACTTCCAGTCACACTTCCTGTCACACTTCCTGTCCCACTTCCAGTCACACTTCCAGTCACACTTCCTGTCACATTTCCTGTCCCACTTCCCGTCACACTTCGCGTCACACTTCCTGTCAAACCCACTTCCTGTCCCACTTCCCGTCGGACTGAGACGTGACCAGAGTGAATAGAGTTTCTTCTGGAAACTTCTGGTTCTCTTTACACTTCTCAAAGCAGCAGATTGGTTTTAATAACTCTATGATTTCTAATCACATTCTGAGGTCAGGCTGAGCTGCTCGTGGCAGACGACTCGGAATCAAAATCTGGTTTCATCTGGTCGAGCTCGTGGAGGTCGGAGGATCAACTTTTTAACCTTTGACCTTTAATAACCTGAGGGAAGTGAAGCTTCAGAACAGACGAGAATCATCTGTGGTTGTTTGTCTCCACCAACCAGAGCAGGTCGGGGGGGTCCCTGAAGTCAGACTGGAGATGTAATGTTGAAGATGTTAAAAACGTCACCTTGACCTTTGACCCTTGACCATCAGAATCTCATCAGTTCATCTTTGAGTCTAAATAAAGGTTTCTACCAAATTTAAAGAAATTCCCTAAAGACCTTTCTGAGAAACTTTGTTCACGAGATCTGAGGACGACTCCAGTGAGGAGACAGAAACATAATCAGCAAATAATATAATAATTAAATTATTGCGATTTAGTTTTTAAACATTTCATTTGAATTAAATCTTTTCTGAAGGACAAATCTAATTAATACCATCTGATAATTTCTATTTGTTTAAAGCATCTTGTGGTTGATGGATTTAACTGAGGTGTGAAGAACATGTTGAGCTGCACAGCTCCGTCAGCCGCAGGAGACAAAGAGACAAGGAGACAAAGAGACAAAGAGACAAAGAGACAAAGAGACAAAGAGACAAAGAGACAAAGAGACAAAGAGACAAAGATCCTCCCACTCACTGAACCTCACAGAATCACAAGGACACAGAGACTGAGAGCAGATCTGAGAGCAGCGTCCTGAGGGTTGGTACCTGCGCAGGCCCGAGTCGCCCGGCGCCTCCTCGGGGATCAGCTCCGACTCGCTCTGGGCGATCCTCAGCGCCAGCTCGCGGTCCCGCCTCTCCTGCTCCAGCACGTTCTGACGGGACGCCTCCTCCTCGCGCTCCGCCAGCAGCTGCACGTCCATCTCCACCTGGAAACACACACCAAGCGTTAGAACTCTGTCTCCAGCCTCAGGTTCTCGTCTGAGGTGAGAAACTGAAGCCGACTGAAAACCATCTGAGCTGCGACTGAAGATGAGAAGCTGAGTCTGAAGAAGAGTCTGTGGAACGCCACCTGGAGGAAACGTGTCTGAACGCTTCTTCTCTTTTCATCGTTAATGTCCAGCAACTTTCTGATCTTACTCTTTATTTAGAGTCATCGTCTGACTTTGTTCAGCACAGACACTTCTCTCTCTTTGTTAAATAAGGGTTACACACCAGTAGAGGAAAGGGGAGGAGTCTGATGACTGAACGAGTCGTCCAATGGCAGGTTAGTATTCAGTGTTCACTTCCTGTTCGTCAGACGAGTCAAACTGTTCCGGACTCATTCAGGTGATAGAACATAGACAGTGCAGCAGGAAGCTGATCTGAGGTCAGAGTGAGATCACTGATCATCATGATGGATCTTCACTAGGGTTGCAAAGGGGTGGAAAGTTTCCGGTAAATTTCCGGAAACTTTCCGGAAACTTTCCATGGGAACTTTAGCTCGGGAATTTTGAAAAAAAAAAAAATAAATACGCAAATTAAACGCTGAGCAATAAAAACATCATTCAAAACTGTATTTTAAAGATGTATGGAACGTTGAGTTTCAAGCCTCCACTGTGCATTCTTCCATCACATGCACAGATAACTCCCAGCATGCTTCACTCTACAGCAGGGCTACTGAGGCCTGCTGTAGAGTGAAGGACTAGTCAGGTAAGTTTCCATGATATTACTGGGAAAATATATTAGCATGCTGATTGAGGATTGTTCATCTGTTCATCTAGACTATTTCCATTCATTTATCCATCAATTGTAAAATATGTTTACAGACGATTCCAATTGTTTGGCTAACTATTTATATCTCTGGCATTGCATTAGTGTTTTTTTACAAACTTTTTTCTCATCTTATTCTACAGAACAATGCCACGTGCACTCTC
This sequence comes from Limanda limanda, assembly GCF_963576545.1. Lineage (NCBI taxonomy): Eukaryota > Metazoa > Chordata > Actinopteri > Pleuronectiformes > Pleuronectidae > Limanda > Limanda limanda. Next base: position 1,035,883 of record NC_083653.1, read on the forward strand.
TCATGTGTGGAGACATTTCACCCCATCCAATGTAGAAGGAAAGGCTGTGTACATTTGCAAATACTGTGCAAAGACCTATGTTAAGAATGACACAACGATGCAGAAGCATATAGTCAAGTGCCCAAAGTTTCCTCAGGGCTCAAATCAGACTATGACAAAACACAATGTTTATATTTATGTCTGTATATGACAAGGTAAATACAGTTAGTATAAATTACCTACAACATTTCCAGTTTATTCCCGTTTATTCCCGTTAATTCCCATGGAAAGTTTCCAACTTTGAATATTCCCGGAATTTTGCAACCCTAATCTTCACTAACATCATCTGACTCTGAGCTTCAGAAGTTACAGTTAAACATCAGCTCTGATTTCCCACTGAGGATAATTCACCCACAGGAAATGTCACTTTCCAGCACTTTGCATATTCTGGCTCCCGGCTGTGAATCTGTGGATAAAGAGATAAATAAACTCTGAATCTCACAGAGCGCCGGCTGTCTGCTCGTCTCCTGGATTCCTGAGCTCTGCTGGAGTCTGCAGGAGGAGGCATGAATATTTAGAGGAGGTCGAACGTGATGAGAAGCACAACAGCTCTGAGGGAAGAGCAGGAGATTTATTGTGGGTAACCTGGCCTGAGGCTCCGGGCGCCCGGCCAGCGGCTCTGATCGGTACACTGGACGCTCACTGCTGAAACCTGCACTTGATCCAGGGCCAGGTCGACGCCTGGAGGAACCAGAGGAACCTGAGGAACCCGAGGAACCTGAGGAACCTGAGGAACCTGAGGAACCTGAGGAACCTGAGGAACCAGAGGGACCTGAGGAACCTGAGGAACCAGAGGGACCTGAGGAACCAGAGGAACCAGCCGCAGCAGCGACAGATGGACGAAGAGACGCTGGATGTTCAGCTTAAAACCTCCTGACTGTAAAACTACTCTCTCACTCTCTCTCTCTCTCTCTCTCACACACACACATTAATGCCTGCAGCTTACAGATGTTTTAAACCTTAATAAACTTGATGCCACTCGCCTCAAATCTTCCTCCAGCTCCTCCTCTTCCTCAGAGGTCAGTTTCAGGAGTTAATCGACCTGATTGATCTGTTTTCCAACACCCTGAGCTGTTTCTCTGGTCTCAGCAGAAACACTTGATTCAGGAAACAACTGGAGATGTGCTCTTCTATCCACTGATCTCCTGCAGGTTCTAATGAGAATCTAAAGGTGGAAGTCTCATCACCTTTCTGTGCAGATTCTGCTGAAGCCACCGGCTCTTTACTCCAGTGATGAATCAACGTCTCTGCGGTTTGTTTTGTGTAACGTTATTATTCATTTAGATTAAATTACTAATCTCCGACCCGACACGAGGACGGAGGCGCTAATGGATCCGAGCGCTTTCACTGTTTCTAAATGTGTCGAGTCGGCAAAATGAGGATTTCGGCAAAGTTCATTACGCAGACGGATAAGAAACAAAATGACGTTTTATCAAACCTGCTCCGACACACTTCTACAGTCCGACTGAAACGCTTCGTCACACCTTGTTTCCTATTATATCTTATGTGGTTATTATATCTTATGTGGTTGATTTAAAGTCCTTTTCCTCCAGATCACAGTTCCACTGCTGAGACTGTTTACTGCTTCTCTGTCTCGGAGGTTTTCAATATCTGGGTGGAAGGTTTTAAAGATAGAAGGTGTCTGACATTATAAAATCCACACATTTCTAATGAAATTGGCTTGGATTATTTTTTGTGCTAAAAAACTGGAACTGGATTAATATTCAGACGACCACTGAATTCATATTTATTGTTCAGACTCTTTTCCAGACGACAGACTCTTCTGCAGTTTCCAGTTTGTCGTGTTTCTTTGACCTCTGAGCTGAACTCTGAAATCCTCCAGTGAACCAATGCTTCAAACAACAAAGGGCCACAGAGCCGACACCCACCTGCATCTTCCTCTCCTCCTCCTCCCTCCTCTTCCTCTCCTCCTCGTCCTGCTTCCTCTTCAGCTCCATCTCGCCTTTCCTGATGGGAGGAAGAGGAGAGAGAGAGAGAGAGAGAGAGAGAGACAGAGATAAGAGAAAAGACAAAGTGATGAATGAGACGGGAGAGAATACAGGGTGAAAGGAATGTATGGGGACAGAGAGAGAGGAGATGGAGACGTATAAAAGAGCAGTGGAGGAGAATAAATAAAGAAGACAAAGATCAGAGGAGCTGAATCTCTCTCTTCTGACCGATCGACTCGGCTGCATCGTTACTCACCTTCATTCACTGGAATCTATTTTAAATATGAAACCTCAGGTACATTTGAAAAACCCACACAAACATGTACGCACCTACACCGCGTTCCACATTATGCAGATTACACTTTGCTCAGATTTTCCTAAATAGTAATGCACAGCCAGTCAGTATATTTTTCAAGTCATCAACTGTTAGAGTATAATTCAAATTTTATTGAACAAACCTCCCAATGATAACAGTATTTTTTTTTTAAATAAAAAACTCAAAATGCAGTGTTCCAAATTATTATGCAGTCTCTGAGTTTCTGAGTTTCAAGATATTTTATAAGTTGTAAAGAAATAAAAATTGTCATTTGTTGAATTTGCAGCATTAAGAGGTCATATTAACTGAAATCAAAAAAAGTTTTAATCAAAAACATCTTAACAGGTCAAGTTACATGTCAACATAGGACCCCTTCTTTGATATCACCTTCACAATTCTTGCATCCATTGAACTTGTGAGTTCTTTGATAGTTTCTGCTTTAATGTCTTTGCAGGATGCCATAATAGCCTCCAAGAGCACCTGCTTGGATGTGAACTGCCTTCCACCCACATAGATATTTTGCTTGATGATGCTCCAAAGGTTCTCAATAGGGTTAAGGTCAGGGTAAGATGGGGGCCACACCATGAGTTTCTCTCCTTTTATGCCCATAGCAGCCAATGCCCCAGAGGTATTCTTTGCAGCATGAGATGGTGCATTGTCATGCATGAATATGATTTTGCTTTGGAAGGCACGGTTCTTCTTTTGGTACCACGGAAGAAAGTGGTCAGTCAGAAACTCTACGGACTTTGCCGAGGTCATTTTCACACCGTCAGGGACCCTGAAGGGGCCGACCAGCTCTCTCCCCATGATTCCGGCCCAAAACATGACTCCGCCACCTCCTTGTTGACGTCTCAGCCTTGTTGGGACATGGTGGCCATTCACCAACCATCCTCTGCTCCATCCATCAGGACCATCAAGGGTGGCACGGCACTCATCCGTAAACAAAACAGTTTGGAACTTAGTCTTTATGTAGTCCTGAGCCCACTGCAACCTTTTTTGCTTGTGAGCTTGGTTTAGAGGAACGAATAACAGGTTTAAGGACACTTGCAAACCTCTTGAGCATCCTTCATCTTGAAGTTTGCAAGACTCCAGAGGCACCAGCGGCTTCAAACACCTGTTTGCTGCTATTCAATGGCATTTTAGTGGCTGCCCTCCTAACCCTACGCATTTGTTTGGCAGAAATCTTCCTTATTTTGCCTTTGTCTGAACGAACCCGCTTGTGCTGTGAATCAGTGACAAATTTCTTCACCGTCCGATGATCACGCGCAATTCTTTTGGAAATATCCAATGTTGTGATACCTTGACCAAGGAATTGCACTATTTGCTGCTTTTCAGCAGCAGAGAGATCCTTTTTCTTCCCTATTTTGCCTGAAACATGTAGCTTGCTTAATAATGTGGAACATCCTTCTTAAGTAGTTTTCCTTTGATTGGGCTCACCTGGCAAACTAATTATCACAGGTGTCTGAGATTGATTTCAATCATCCAAATAGCCCTGAGACACAATACCATCCATGAGTTTAATTCAAAAACTAAAAAATGAATGTTTTTAACCCTTATATCCAATTTGCATAATAACGTGGAACGCAGTGTATTTCTATCTTTTATGCACTTCAATAAAAAAATCTATTTCTTTATTTGGTTTTTCATTCATTCCTCTCAAACACTGCGTTTCTGCATTTCTTTGAGTTGCATTCAAATAAAAAAAGGCTGCAGGTAAAATGTATATTTTTGTCATTTAACATTATTTCTCATGTTTCAGTTTCTATTGATTCCTCTTTAAGTTGTTGACATGAGCCAAACGACCAGAAGAAAGAAGAAGTGTTCAGACTCTGCTGAGGTAGAACACGTCTGTGAGGAAACAGGAAATCCTATAAACGCTGATCTGACCGGGTCAGGGACTCTCTGATGCTCTCGCTGCTTCCTCGACCTTCAGCCTGTGACCTTCAGGTGAATCATGGGAGTTCATAACTTGAGAGTGAGGGGAGCGCGCGCCATTAAATTTAGGCTGTTGTCTCTAATGTCTTATATCAGGGGGAAGTGGTTTGTGACGAACACAACGACTCCCATCAGTCCTCCTGGGGGGGGCGGGGGGGGGGACTGCAGAGGTCAAACTCGTGAGAAGAACAAGTTTCATGAGTAAAGTGTCGTCAGAAGGAACCAGAGGACGACACATAAAGAATAAGACGGATCACAGACACTTGATTTCTCTACACGTGGAAACGGAGCTGCCTCAAATTCTATGTTCCTTTTTTAATTTTCTATTTTTTTAGGGCTGGGCAAGATAACTAGTTAACTACGAGTTAACTCATCACCTTTTTAACTCGATTAATTATTTTAACTCGCATTAACTCAGGTTTGATTATTTATTGTTTTATTGTGAAAGTCAGGCTTTTATTTTGTGAAAGTCTGTTGCTGACTGCTGCGGAACCGGAAAAAAGAAAATAATTGGCGGATAAACAACCATGGATAAGGCTACGGAGCTTTTACATGGCCATTTTCATTTTAAAGTTCTTCCAGACGGCGGAGTCGACAGAACCAAAGTTATTTGTAGCCACTGCCAAGGTGAATTTTCTTATCACCGGAGAACTTCCTGTCTAAAATATCACCTGAATGCAAAACACACAGTTGATATCAGCAAATCACTCAACGAAACAGCGAGCGAGGCTTCATCAGACTACGTTAGAGGCAGGGAGGAGGATACATGTTTCATAACGAAGAGGATAACATTAATGCCCTGGCAGTGGCATTGAGCTTTAACTTTGTATTTGCTTTGATAACATTGTTAAGTTGAGATTTACACTGAATATTTTATTTAACTGCTTCTGTATTAAATGCTGATGTTAAAAGTGTTTGCACAACAAATGTTATGGCACTTTCGTTCATATGGCAGAACATTGAAAATAAAATTGCGCTATACACTACTTTTTAATTCATTATTGGATTTTGCGTATACAAATGCGATTAATCGTGATTAATCAGGGAAATCATGCGATTAACTCGATTCAAACTTTTAATCATTGCCCAGCCCTACTATTTTTACTAAAGAGTTCTGAACAGAGTCAGTTGGATTTGTTCCAGCTGCAGCTCCTCGGGTTCAGGAAGCAGAGGATCATGGGAACTCTGGGGCGACGACCTGAAACGAGCTGTGATGAAGCTGTTTGTTCTCGTTGTGAATCACAGAGGACGCTCAGCACAGAAAGTGTAAGAACAACACTTTACAGCTGCTATATTAATAAATCCTCATTATGTAAATCCCTGAGTGGATCTGTCGACTGCAGCAGTTTCACTCAGAGGATTTCGCCAGGTCAGAAAACGCCGACTTTGACAAGTGCCACTTCATTTTTTTGTTATGTACGTGACGGACAAAAAAATACAGTTTCATCTCAGTCAAGAGGCTGAAAAAGAACAAATAGATTCTCCCACTTACACCTCCTGCTTGCGGCGCTGCTCCTCCTCCTCCCTCCTCTTCTTCTCCCGCTCCATCTCCTCCTGGATGCGCTGCAGCCGCTCCCGCTCCTCCTCCTCCTTCTTCTTGTTCTGCATGGCCGTCAGCAGCTGCTCCGACCGGGTCACCAGCGCCTGGAACTCGTGGTCGATGTCGATCCGGGTCATGATGGTGATCTGACGGACACATGGTCAGGATCAACATTAACAAGTTTCTTAGATACAGGACGCAGACGCATTTTCAACAATTGTTTTGATCAAATTTGTCCAAACTACGAGGTTCAGTCTTTGTATCAAACTGGATCCGACAGATATGAACATCAACAAAAACACTTAAATAATACGTTTCTTCTTCTCCACTTTATGTGTTTGCTGCTTCAAAGTCTCAGACTCTGTAACATCTACAGTCACTTCCTCAAATCTCTGAATCCAGACTGTGGCCACATCATGGATCAGGATCTGTGGATCGCGTGTCGGAGGTCTGGGTGGTGGATCCAGTTTGGTGGATTCTGTATCGTGCCAGCTGATCGTAGTGATAATGGAGGATCCTGTATCACGTTGGCATCGGATGGTGGTGGACCAGGACCGAGGTGGCAGCTGATGATGGATCCTAACTGGGGCCAGTGGACAATGACTGTGGACTAAAGTGGATCTGGTCCTGATGGTTGCTGACCAGAGACTATGATGCAGCAGGACTGCTTCACATATAGTATTGAAGTTCTCCTTCAACATGTTTCCCCTCATCATTGCTGCTGAAACCTTTCTCCTGATGATGTTCTCCTCTACACATCTGTGTCACTTGTGTCCGTCCTGGGAGACGGATCCTCACATGTGTCTCTCTGAGGTTTCTATGTGTCTTCACCTGTTAAAAGGGTTTTTAGTAGTTTGTCCTGACTCTTGCTGAGGGTGAAGGACAGAGGATGTCTCACCATGTTAAAGACTATGGGACAAACTGTGATTTGTGAATATGGGCTATACTAATAACATTTGATTGATTGACTGAATATGATGACGTCCGATCTTCAGACAGAACCTGAAGCATCGTCTCAGCTCCACCAGAGGTTAAACTCCTCAGAGTCTCAGTTCAGTGTCAGCGGGGGGGGGGGTTCTCGGACCCACGGGGAGAGGCTGTGAACCTGAAGAGGGATTCGTGCTAACGAGGATGAATATTCATACACATCTGCTGTCACAGTGGTTCCTCTGACTGCCCGTGGCTCGGAGACACGAGCTGCAGAAGATAAGGGCTGAAGAGACGAGAGCAAACTCACTCAGGTCTCCTCCTTCAGCGCTCAGCTTCCTAATCCTGCGTTTTGTGCCGCGAGCTCCTGTCAGACGCACACGTCTCCACGCTCAGTGGGAACATTAAACTAAGAGACGCTTCTCCACATCCAGGAGTGAGATTATACATCCTGAACAACAGGCCAGAATTAAAGTGAGTTGATTCCAGCTCAACAGCAACAGCACTTTTGGGAATATCTCAGATAATCTTTGTTTATCCAGGTTTATATCTGGAGACTTATCAGCAGAGTGTGAGATCATTTCATGCTTTCATGGTTTCCTGAGAGTGGGAGACACTTCAGGCCAAACCCTGGAAATCCTTGGTTTGTGTCTCTCAGAGGAGACGGCAGAACCGAAGGATTTCACCGAACCATTCAGACGTCACAGGCTGGATTCAGGGATTTACCGTCCCGGGAATCGAACCCTCGGTCTCACCCACCTTGATCTTGGCCATCAGGGTGTCGATGGCAGAGTCCAGGTCCTGGATCTGTTTGCTCATCTCCTGTTTGCCCTCCTTCAGCCCGGCCACCACCTCGTTGAAGCGACTCATCCTGGTCTTCAGGTTCCTCACCTTCACCAGGCCGTCGATCCTGAAACACACGGAGCACATGAAGCAGTCGATTCATCCGTCTGTCATCTGTCATCTGTCTGTCATCTGTCTGTCATCTGTAATCTGTCATCTGTCTGTCATCTGTCTGTCATCTCCTAATTCAACGGGATTTAATTTACTGTGTTTTGTGTGTTTTAAAAAATCTCTGTAAATCTTGAAAAATAAGAAATGTTCAACTCGAAGCTGCTGGTTTATTTAGATCTCAGAGACTTTACCATCACTTCATGTTCATCCCACTGTGTTTCATCTGTGTGTGTGTGTGTGTGTGTGTGTGTGTGTGTGTGTGTGTGTGTGTGTGTGTGTGTGTGTGTGTGTGTGTGTGTGTGTGTGTGTGTGTGTGTGTGTGTTGTGTGTGTGTGTGTGTGTGTGTGTGTGTGTGTGTGTGTGTGTGTGTGTGTGTAGCAGGCAGACTGACGCCGGTGAGCTGTGAAAGTGGCAGATAATGAAGAAGAAGACGAGGAGACGACAGATGAGGACGAGGAAGAATGAAAAGGACAGAGGTGAGGAGAAGTGATAACTACAGCAGAGGAGAGAGGAAAGGAGGGATGGAGGGAGAAAGGATGGATGGAGAGAGGAAGGATGGATGGCAGGTCACGGGTTTGAAGAAATACTCTATTGGAGAAGAAGGGGGGGGTCAGTGGAGGGAGGAGAAGAGAGGAGAAAGGAAATGAACTGTGGAAGCAAAAGGAGATAAACGGAGAGGAAATGGAGATGAGGCATGACGAGAAAGAAGAGGAGGAGAGGAAGCAGGGAAGTGAAGAGAAGGAAGGGAAGGAGGTGGAGAAGAGACGGATGATGGAAGAAAACTGGATGGATAGGAGGAAGGAAGGAAGGAAGGAAGGAAGGAAGGAAGGAAGGAAGGAAGGAAGGAAGGAAGGAAGGAAGGAAGGAAGGAAGGAAGAGGAAATGAGACAGAAGATGGAAGAAAACTTGATGGACAGGATGAAGGAAGGGAGGGAGGGAGGGAGGGAGGGAGGGAGGAGGGAGGGAGGGAGGGAGGGAGGGAGGGAGGGAGGGAGGGAGGGAGTGAGGGAGGGAGGGAGGGAAGGAGGGAGGAAGGGAAGGAGGGAGGAAGGAAGGAAGGAAGGAAGGAGGGAAGTGGAAATGAGACGGAAGATGGAAGAAAACTTGATGGATAGGAGGAAAGGGAGGGAGAAGAAAGGAAGGAAGGAAGGAAGGAAGGAAGGAAGGAAGGAAGGAAGGAAGGAAGGAAGGAAGGAAGGAAGGAAGGAAGGAAGGAAGGAAGGAAGGAAGGAAGGAAGGAAGGAAGGAAGGAAGGGAGGGAGGAAGGAAGGAAGGAAGGAGGTGGAGAAGAGACGGATGATGGGAGAAAACTGGATGAATAAGAGGAAAGGGAGGGAGAAGAAAGGAAGGAAGGAAGGAAGGAAGGAAGGAAGGAAGGAAGGAAGGAAGGAAGGAAGGAAGGAAGGAAGGAAGGAAGGAAGGGAGGAAGGGAGGTAGGGAGGTAGGGAGGAAGGAAGGAAGGAAGGAAGGAAGGAAGGAAGGAAGGAAGGAAGGAAGGAAGGAAGGAAGGAAGGAAGGAAGGAAGGAAGGAAGGAAGGAAGGAAGGAAGGAAGGAAGGGATGGAGGGAGGGAGGAAGTGGAGATGAGACGGATGATGGAAGAAAACTGGATGGATAGGAGGAAGGAAGGAAGAAAGGAAGGAAGAAAGGAAGGAAGGAAGGAAGGAAGGAAGGAAGGAAGGAAGGAAGGAAGGAAGGAGGAAGGAAGGAAGGAAGGAAGGAAGGAAGGAAGGAAGGAAGGAAGGAAGGAAGGAAGGAAGGAAGGAAGGAAGGAGGGAGGGAGGGAGGGAGGGAGGGAGGAAGGAATGAAGGAAGGAAGGAAGGGAGGGAGGGAGGGAGGGAGGGAGGGAGGGAGGGAGGGAGGGAGGGAGGGAGGGAGGGAGGAAGGGAGGGAGGAGGAAGGAAGGAAGGAAGGAAGGAAGGAAGGAAGGAAGGAAGGAAGGAAGGAAGGAAGGAAGGAACGAGAAGGAAGGAAGGAAGGAAGGAACGAGAAGGAGGAAGGAAGGAAGGAAGGAAGGAAGGAAGGAACGAGAAGGAAGGAAGGAAGGAAGGAACGAGAAGGAGGAAGGAAGGAAGGAAGGAAGGAAGGAAGGAAGGAAGGAAGGAAGGAAGGAAGGAAGGAAGGAAGGAAGGAAGGAAGGAAGGAACCCACCTTGGCTTGTGCTTCTTCCTGCAGAGCCACATCCGAACAGTCTTCTGCATCTGGACACAGGCGCTGGTCCGATACAGAATCTTGTTTTTCACTGTGAACGACAGAAAAGAAAAGAAAACGTCTCAATATTCTTGGTTCATAACGTCAGAGGGAAACTTTACAGAATGATTCACTCATACGGAGACGAGTCAGTGAAGCACGAGGAGGAAGGAGACGTTCAGGGTGGAACTCGGGTAAAGATCCAGAACATCGTTTTCACATGATTAGGTTCAATGCGTATTAAAACATTTGATTTATAAAGTATACTCCAATAATGTTTGTGTCAGTTTTGACATTTTACTGGAGAAACATAAATAAATACGCATTGTTTAGCTGTAGATCCTCACTATATGAAAGTGTCTCACACGTCTCTGAGAGAGAGAGAGAGAGAGAGAGAGAGAGAGAGGGAGAGAGAGAGAGAGAGAGAGAGAGAGAGAGAGAGAGAGAGAGAGGGAGAGGAGAGAGAGAGATAGAGAGAGGGAGAGAGAGAGTGAGAGAGTGAGAGAGAGAGAGAGACAGAGAGAGAGAGAGAGAGAGAGAGAGAGGGAGAGGGAGAGAGAGAGTGAGAGAGTGAGAGAGAGAGAGACAGAGAGAGAGACAGAGAGAGAGAGGAGAGAGAGAGGAGAGAGAGAGAGAGAGAGAGAGAGAGAGAGAGG